>NW_028173261.1:0-15000 GCF_963971535.1 Notolepis coatsorum | reverse complement strand
GGCCCGGTCTAAAAGTAGCCGATTCACGTTAGCCAGGCCCGGTCTAAAAGTAGCCGCTTCACGTTAGCCAGGCCCGGTCTAAAAGTAGCCGCTTCACGTCAGCCGGGCCCGGTCTAAAAGTAGCCGCTTCACGTTAGCCGGGCCCGGTCTAAAAGTAGCCGCTTCACGTTAGCCAGGCCCGGTCTAAAAGTAGCTGGTTCACGTTAGCCAGGCCCGGTGTAAAAGTAGCCGCTTCACGTTAGCCGGCCCGGACTAAAAGTAGCCGCTTCACGTTAGTCAGGCCCGGTCTAAAAGTAGCCGCTTCACGTTAGCCAGGCCCGGTGTAAAAGTAGCCGCTTCACGTTAGCCAGGCCCGGTGTAAAAGTAGCCGCTTCACGTTAGCCAGGCCCGGTGTAAAAGTAGCCGCTTCACGTTAGCCAGGCCCGGTCTAAAAGTAGCCGCTTCACATTAGCCAGGCCCGGTGTAAAAGTAGCCGCTTCACGTTAGCCAGGCCCGGTGTAAAAGTAGCCGCTTCACGTTAGCCAGGCCCGGTCTAAAAGTAGCCGCTTCACGTTAGCCAGGCCCGGTCTAAAAGTAGCCGGTTCACGTTAGCCAGGCCCGGTGTAAAAGTAGCCGCTTCACGTTAGCCAGGCCCGGTGTAAAAGTAGCCGCTTTACGTTAGCCAGGCCCGGTGTAAAAGTAGCCGCTTCACGTTAGCCAGGCCCGGTGTAAAAGTAGCCGCTTCACGTTAGCCAGGCCCGGTGTAAAAGTAGCCGCTTCACGTTAGCCAGGCCCGGTGTAAAAGTAGCCGCTTCAATGATCTATAGAGGGATGATGAAACCGAGAGCAAACAAAAGGTACATTTCAGCCACAGCACTTTGATTGACAGCTGATAAGATAATGTTAACCAACAGGGGTGACTATATGTCGATTCGACAAATTCCTGCTAGAAGGGAGGGAACATTGAACGCATCTGGACCCCCCCCCCCCCCCCCCTCCCCTCCGCCCCCCCCTCCCCCACCTTTCCTTTTCTATGGAAAACACTGATCTCCACTTCATAGGGCTTCACACATGGAAGAGATTTAACCCATGTGCCGCTCAGCGCAACAGGACAACCAGCGTGCTGCTCACCAATTTACGTCAATACGGCGGATCAAAGCACATCAAAGGCCGTCGACAAGGCCAGTGACGGCGTAGAGCCTCTGAACCGCTGGCGCGCGGCAAAGAACTCCCGCGAAATCGCATGCGATGTAGATCTGTAGACGCGTGAGCGCGGCCGCGCTAATGACCGCAGCTCTTTTGAATAATAAAAGAAAAACCTCACGCATGAGTAACAACCAGGGTGGGATTGAACGCACACTTGGGACATCACAGCATCCGCACACGCACACACACACACACACACACACACACACACACACACACACACACACACACACATCACAGCATCCGCACACGCACACGCACACACACACACACACACATCTCAGCATCCGCACACGCACACACACACACACACACACACACACACACACATCACAGCATCCGCACACACACACACACACACACACACACACACACACATCACAGCATCCGCACACGCACACACACACACACACATCACAGCATCCGCACACACACACACACACACACACACACACATCACACGCACACGCACACGCACACACACACACACACACACATCACAGCACACGCACACGCACACGCACACACACACACACACACACACACACACACACACACATCACAGCATCCGGCCTGCAGCATTTCAGTGTTAACCTCTTAACAGGCAGGCAGAAAAGTGGCAATTAGTTTTTTACTTGAACTTGAGGACTGCATACTTTATTTGCAAAGCTTAGCTTCATACTTTATACTTATAGCACATGCATGCGCCTGGTCCCTTTTGAAAGATAACATTCTGAAGTTACTAATGCAAAAAAGGAGAATAACTTTTAGTGCTAATGAGATAGAGTAACAGAGTTTGAACATGAACTTGTGTACTCATATTTTTCTTTAGTGGTTGCAAGATTCCATATTCCATTATTCCAGCATAGAGGTATGAGCTGGAAAACATTCTTTGAGAGAGGTTTTAGTAAACCGATGCCAAAAAAAATATCCAAAATCCATTTCTGCCATCCACCTCTGTGCGTTCCACCCACCCCCCCCCCCCCCCCCCCCCCCCCCCCCCCCGATCGTGGAAGCAGACACTCGTTGGCTACAATCATTTCCACCATCAGTGGTGAGTGGTCAGTTCTCGAGCGTATACTGTCCGACGTGGTCATTTGACGCGCAGCCTGTAAAAAGACGCTCGTTTGACATATCGTCATGTAACTCGAGAACCGAGGTACGGAATTGGTCGAGTCGGGTGGCGTTCGAACGGCGGCAAATAGATGTTTCGAACGGTATATTATATGTTGGGCGAAAAATGCAGCCCCGGGCCAGGAGACGCTCGCAAAAAAGCTGTGACGTGCGCGCAAGTGCAAAACGGGACATATATGTCCCAGTGCGTGGCAAGAGGGTAAATGTCATGACATTCGCCGAATTCTGCGTCCCCGGTTTGAAGGCACTTCAAAGAGCCCTCGACTACCCCTCCCCCAAACTATTCCCAGGCAGGAACCGTTGGCAACTGAGCCACATAATTTTTTTTTTTTTTAAAGTCAGCGACATTGAATAGAAAGTCTTAGCCACAGAGATCAAAGAGGTGGGTTCACAAGGCGGTATGCTGTTGAAACCAGGCACACACACACACACACACATGCACACACACACACACACACATGCACACACACACACGCACACACGCCAGAGCAGTGCGGCTGCCCTGAGCCACAGGGTCGGTTAGGGAGGCGGTGCCAACAAGGTATGACCACATCCTGCCCCTGTCCTCCACAGAGGACGTATACAGAGACAAGGTATGACCACATCCTGCCCCTGTCCCTCCACAGAGGACGTATACAGAGACAAGGTATGACCACATCCTGCCCCTGTCCCTCCACAGAGGACGTATACAGAGACAAGGTATGACCACATCCTGCCCCTGTCCCTCCACAGAGGACGTATACAGAGACAAGGTATGACCACATCCTGCCCCTGTCCCTCCACAGAGGACGTATACAGAGACAAGGTATGACCACATCCTGCCCCTGTCCCTCCACAGAGGACGTCTACAGAGACAAGGTATGACCACATCCTGCCCCTGTCCCTCCACAGAGGACGTATACAGAGACAAGGTATGACCATATCCTGCCCCTGTCCCTCCACAGAGGACGTATACAGAGACAAGGTATGACCACATCCTGCCCCTGTCCCTCCACAGAGGACGTATACAGAGACAAGGTATGACCACATCCTGCCCCTGTCCCTCCACAGAGGACGTATACAGAGACAAGGTATGACCACATCCTGCCCCTGTCCCTCCACAGAGGACGTATACAGAGACAAGGTATGACCACATCCTGCCCCTGTCCCTCCACAGAGGACGTCTACAGAGACAAGGTATGACCACATCCTGCCCCTGTCCCTCCACAGAGGACGTCTACAGAGACAAGGTATGACCACATCCTGCCCCTGTCCCTCCACAGAGGACGTATACAGAGACAAGGTATGACCACATCCTGCCCCTGTCCCTCCACAGAGGACGTATACAGAGACAAGGTATGACCACATCCTGCCCCTGTCCCTCCACAGAGGACGTATACAGAGACAAGGTATGACCACATCCTGCCCCTGTCCCTCCACAGAGGACGTATACAGAGACAAGGTATGACCACATCCTGCCCCTGTCCCTCCACAGAGGACGTATACAGAGACAAGGTATGACCACATCCTGCCCCTGTCCCTCCACAGAGGACGTATACAGAGACAAGGTATGACCACATCCTGCCCCTGTCCCTCCACAGAGGACGTATACAGAGACAAGGTATGACCACATCCTGCCCCTGTCCTCCACAGAGGACGTATACAGAGACAAGGTATGACCACATCCTGCCCCTGTCCCTCCACAGAGGACGTATACAGAGACAAGGTATGACCACATCCTGCCCCTGTCCCTCCACAGAGGACGTCTACAGAGACGTTGGAGGGTTTCACGAGGCCAGTCAGAGAGCATCAAAGAGGCCGCACCGCCCGACTGGGGAACTATTTTACTATTTCTTTCACTATTTGGGCACTTTTACACAATTCCTGTGAGTCTATGGAACAGCTCTGTACGTTTTAACATTTTTTTTATTCATTGTTTTGTATTTCTAATCAAGTACTCAAAAACAGCATTTTTCTACCTCAAGATCTTAAGCCGTTTTGAGGCTGGGCTCCAACCACTGTGTGGCCTGGTGCCAACTGCCACACCAACTGCCACATTATTATGCAGCTGAGAAATCTCTGACATCACAGATATGCAAATTGTCAGATGACTCAGTTCAGTGAGGGTGAATATTGTGAGAGGAGAATTGGAAGAATGCGCCAATATGAGAATTAGAGACATATATCCTAGTAATATAAGTTCACATAGCTAGGAAACAATGGTAAACACTGAAAAAGGCAATTTATAAGATAGTTCCCCTTTAACCCTTTCACAGTGTGATAGTAAAGTGTTAACCATCTGTAGTGTGGCAGTGAAAGGGTTAACCTGCTGTTGTGTGGCAGTGAAAGGGTTAACCTTCTGTAGTGTGGCAGTGAAAGGGTTAACCTGCTGTTGTGTGGCAGTGAAATGGTTAACCTTCTGTAGTGTGGCAGTGAAAGGGTTAACCTGCTGTTGTGTGGCAGTGAAAGGGTTAACCTTCTGTAGTGTGGCAGTGAAAGGGTTACCCGTCTGTGTATTGTCGCAGTGAAAGGGTTAACCGTTTGGTGGTGCGGCAGTGAAAGGGTTAAAGTGGAGGCGGGTAGAGAACACACTGTGGGGAGCCAACCAGGTGGGACTCGTGAAGTTTGACGGACAGGCCGGACTAGGACTGCAGTACAAGGCTTTATTGTCCCTGGTCAGGTAGCAGATAAGATTAACCCGTTCACTACCAAACGGTTAACCCTTTCACTGCGACAATACAGAAGGTTAACCCTTTCACTGCAACACGACACAGGGTTAACCCCTTCACTACCACATTACAGAAGGTTACCCCTTTCACTGCAACAATACAGAAGGTTAACCCTTTCACTGCCACGTGACAAAGGGTTAACCCTTTCACTGCCACACTACAGAAGGTTAACCCTTTACTATCACACTACATACGGTTAACCCTTTCACTACCACACTACAGAAGGTTAACCATTTACTATCACACTACCAAGGGTTAACCCTTTCACTGCCAAAGTACAGAAGGTTAACCCTTTCACTGCCACACGACAAAGGGTTAAACCTTTCACTACAACACTAAAGAAAGTTAACCCTTTCACTACCCTTTCGGTTAACCTTCTGTAGTGTGGTAGTGAAAGGGTTAACCTTCTGTAGTGTGGTAGTGAAAGGTTAACCTTCTGTAGTGTGTTAGTGAAAGGGTTAACCTTCTGTAGTGTGGTAGTGAAAGGTTAACATTCTGTAGTGTGGTAGTGAAAGGTTAACCTTCTGTAGTGTGGTAGTGAAAGGGTTAACCTTCTGTAGTGTGGCAGTGAAAGGGTTAACCTTCTGTAGTGTGGTAGTGAAATGTTCACCTTCTGTAGTGTGGTAGTGAAATGGTTAACCTTCTGTAGTGTGGTAGTGAAAGGGTTAACCTGTAGTGTGGTAGTGAAAGGTTAACCTTCTGTTTTGTGGTAGTGAAAGGTTAACCTTCTGTAGTGTGATAGTGAAAGGTTAACCTTCTGTAGTGTGGTAGTGAAAGGTTAACCTTCTGTAGTGTGGTAGTGAAAGGTTAACCTTCTGTAGTGTGGTAGTGAAAGGTTAACCTTCTGTAGTGTGGTAGTGAAAGGTTAACCTTCTGTAGTGTGGTAGTGAAAGGTTAACCTTCTGTAATGTGGTAGTGAAAGGTTAACCTTCTGTAGTGTGGTAGTGAAAGGTTAACCTTCTGTAGTGTGGTAGTGAAAGGTTAACCTTCTGTAGTGTGGTAGTGAAAGGTTAACCTTCTGTAGTGTGGTAGTGAAAGGTTAACCTTCTGTAGTGTGGTAGTGAAAGGGTTAATTACAGACAGTGAGTTGGAGGTGGCTGACATTGCACTCGTCACCAACGCAAGAGACACTGGGTTCGTCTCTGGCTGTCAGCGTTGCCTCCGGCTTGGGCCAGCCGTCATCCTAACTCAATTGGCAGAGTTAGCGGGTGGAAGTCGATGGGTGGTCGTCTGGACGTTGTGGACAGCGACTCATACGAGACTTCATTATGTAAATGTTTCATTTTCTTTCATTTAGGACACCTCATACATTTACTGATGTAACTCCCTGACCATGCATGCTATATTTACACATGTGGTATTGCTGGATTCAGCACAACCACACCTTTCCGAAAAGCCCTCATCTGTGTTTCTATGACAATCCATGGCAGAGCTACTACAAAGTAAATGAGAACATTCTGCAGAGATATTCATTTTGTACATTTGCGCTTATTTTAAGTATGTGTACATAGGTATATATTTCCTACATGCATAAAGATATTCACATCCAGGTTTTTCTATTATGTTAGGCAACTGTCTGACTGCTAGCATGCCAATTTTGAAAGCTCTTGGAGCTTGTATTATTAATCTACATGAGTTTATATGTCTCAACTCCCATACGGCCAGGCTATATTTTGGTTGTTTTTTCCTTTGGGGGTGTATAACAATATCTATCAATTTACCTATTTTTGCAGTAAAATATTTTTATACAAGAATCCATTTCATATATGGGAGACCTTAGAGATGAGGAAAAACAATGTTGTGTTTTGTTCTACCTCCGGTAGGGGTCTCTCAACATGTTGTGTTTTGTTCTCCCTCCGGTAGGGGTCTCTCAACATGTTGTGTTTAGTTCTACCTCCGGCAGGGGTCTCTCAACATGTTGTGTTTTGTTCTACCTCCGGTAGGGGTCTCTCAACATGTTGTGTTGTGTTCTACCTCCGGCAGGGGTCTCTCAACATGTTGTGTTTTGTTCTACCTCCGGCAGGGGTCTCTCAACATGTTGTGTTGTGTTCTACCTCCGGCAGGGGTCTCTCAACATGTTGTGTTTTGTTCTACCTCCGACAGGGGTCTCTCAACATGTTGTGTTTTGTTCTACCTCCGGCAGGGGTCTCTCAACATGTTGTGTTTAGTTCTACCTCCGGCAGGGGTCTCTCAACATGTTGTGTTTTGTTCTCCCTCCGGTAGGGGTCTCTCAACATGTTGTGTTTTGTTCTACCTCCGGCAGGGGTCTCTCAACATGTTGTGTTTTGTTCTACCTCCGGTGGGGGTCTCTCAACATGTTGTGTTGTGTTCTACCTCCGGCAGGGGTCTCTCAACATGTTGTGTTTAGTTCTACCTCCGGTAGGGGTCTCTCAACATGTTGTGTTTTGTTCTACCTCCGGCAGGGGTCTCTCAACATGTTGTGTTTAGTTCTACCTCCGGCAGGGGTCTCTCAACATGTTGTGTTGTGTTCTACCTCCGGTAGGGGTCTCTCAACATGTTGTGTTTAGTTCTACCTCCGGTAGGGGTCTCTCAACATGTTGTGTTTAGTTCTACCTCCGGCAGGGGTCTCTCAACATGTTGTGTTTTGTTCTACCTCCGGTAGGGGTCTCTCAACATGTTGTGTTTAGTTCTACCTCCGGTAGGGGTCTCTCAACATGTTGTGTTGTGTTCTACCTCCGGTAGGGGTCTCTCAACATGTTGTGTTTTGTTCTACCTCCGGTGGGGGTCTCTCAACATGTTGTGTTTAGTTCTACCTCCGGTAGGGGTCTCTCAACATGTTGTGTTGTGTTCTACCTCCGGTAGGGGTCTCTCAACATGTTGTGTTGTGTTCTACCTCCGGTAGGGGTCTCTCAACATGTTGTGTTTTGTTCTACCTCCGGCAGGGGTCTCTCAACATGTTGTGTTTTGTTCTACCTCCGGTAGGGGTCTCTCAACATGTTGTGTTTAGTTCTACCTCCGGCAGGGGTCTCTCAACATGTTGTGTTTAGTTCTACCTCCGGTAGGGGTCTCTCAACATGTTGTGTTTAGTTCTACCTCCGGTAGGGGTCTCTCAACATGTTGTGTTGTGTTCTCCCTCCGGTAGGGGTCTCTCAACATGTTGTGTTGTGTTCTACCTCCGGCAGGGGTCTCTCAACATGTTGTGTTTTGTTCTACCTCCGGTAGGGGTCTCTCAACATGTTGTGTTTAGTTCTACCTCCGGCAGGGGTCTCTCAACATGTTGTGTTGTGTTCTACCTCCAGCAGGGGTCTCTCAACATGTTGTGTTTTGTTCTACCTCCGGCAGGGGTCTCTCAACATGTTGTGTTTAGTTCTACCTCCGGTAGGGGTCTCTCAACATGTTGTGTTTTGTTCTACCTCCGGTAGGGGTCTCTCAACATGTTGTGTTTAGTTCTACCTCCGGTAGGGGTCTCTCAACATGTTGTGTTTTGTTCTCCCTCCGGTAGGGGTCTCTCAACATGTTGTGTTTAGTTCTACCTCCGGCAGGGGTCTCTCAACATGTTGTGTTTTGTTCTACCTCCGGTGGGGGTCTCTCAACATGTTGTGTTTTGTTCTACCTCCGGCAGGGGTCTCTCAACATGTTGTGTTTTGTTCTACCTCCGGTAGGGGTCTCTCAACATGTTGTGTTTTGTTCTACCTCCGGTAGGGGTCTCTCAACATGTTGTGTTTAGTTCTACCTCCGGTAGGGGTCTCTCAACATGTTGTGTTGTGTTCTACCTCCGGTAGGGGTCTCTCAACATGTTGTGTTTAGTTCTACCTCCGGTAGGGGTCTCTCAACATGTTGTGTTTAGTTCTACCTCCGGTGGGGGTCTCTCAACATGTTGTGTTTTGTTCTCCCTCCGGTAGGGGTCTCTCAACATGTTGTGTTTAGTTCTACCTCCGGTAGGGGTCTCTCAACATGTTGTGTTGTGTTCTCCCTCCGGTAGGGGTCTCTCAACATGTTGTGTTTTGTTCTACCTCCGGTAGGGGTCTCTCAACATGTTGTGTTTTGTTCTCCCTCCGGTAGGGGTCTCTCAACATGTTGTGTTTTGTTCTCCCTCCGGTAGGGGTCTCTCAACATGTTGTGTTGTGTTCTACCTCCGGTAGGGGTCTCTCAACATGTTGTGTTTAGTTCTACCTCCGGCAGGGGTCTCTCAACATGTTGTGTTGTGTTCTACCTCCGGTAGGGGTCTCTCAACATGTTGTGTTTTGTTCTACCTCCGGTAGGGGTCTCTCAACATGTTGTGTTTTGTTCTCCCTCCGGTAGGGGTCTCTCAACATGTTGTGTTTTGTTCTACCTCCGGTAGGGGTCCTCTCAACATGTTGTGTTTTGTTCTCCCTCCGGTAGGGGTCTCTCAACATGTTGTGTTTTGTTCTCCCTCCGGTAGGGGTCTCTCAACATGTTGTGTTGTGTTCTACCTCCGGTAGGGGTCTCTCAACATGTTGTGTTGTGTTCTACCTCCGGCAGGGGTCTCTCAACATGTTGTGTTGTGTTCTACCTCCGGTAGGGGTCTCTCAACATGTTGTGTTTTGTTCTCCCTCCGGCAGGGGTCTCTCAACATGTTGTGTTTAGTTCTACCTCCGGTAGGGGTCTCTCAACATGTTGTGTTTAGTTCTACCTCCGGTAGGGGTCTCTCAACATGTTGTGTTGTGTTCTACCTCCGGTAGGGGTCTCTCAACATGTTGTGTTTTGTTCTACCTCCGGTAGGGGTCTCTCAACATGTTGTGTTGTGTTCTCCCTCCGGTAGGGGTCTCTCAACATGTTGTGTTTAGTTCTACCTCCGGCAGGGGTCTCTCAACATGTTGTGTTTAGTTCTACCTCCGGTAGGGGTCTCTCAACATGTTGTGTTTAGTTCTACCTCCGGTAGGGGTCTCTCAACATGTTGTGTTGTGTTCTACCTCCGGTAGGGGTCTCTCAACATGTTGTGTTGTGTTCTACCTCCGGCAGGGGTCTCTCAACATGTTGTGTTTAGTTCTACCTCCGGTAGGGGTCTCTCAACATGTTGTGTTTAGTTCTACCTCCGGTAGGGGTCTCTCAACATGTTGTGTTGTGTTCTACCTCCGGCAGGGGTCTCTCAACATGTTGTGTTTTGTTCTACCTCCGGTAGGGGTCTCTCAACATGTTGTGTTTAGTTCTACCTCCGGTAGGGGTCTCTCAACATGTTGTGTTGTGTTCTCCCTCCGGTAGGGGTCTCTCAACATGTTGTGTTTTGTTCTACCTCCGGTAGGGGTCTCTCAACATGTTGTGTTTAGTTCTCCCTCCGGTAGGGGTCTCTCAACATGTTGTGTTGTGTTCTACCTCCGGTAGGGGTCTCTCAACATGTTGTGTTTAGTTCTACCTCCGGCAGGGGTCTCTCAACATGTTGTGTTTTGTTCTACCTCCGGTAGGGGTCTCTCAACATGTTGTGTTTAGTTCTACCTCCGGTAGGGGTCTCTCAACATGTTGTGTTGTGTTCTACCTCTGGTAGGGGTCTCTCAACATGTTGTGTTTAGTTCTACCTCCGGTAGGGGTCTCTCAACATGTTGTGTTGTGTTCTACCTCCGGTAGGGGTCTCTCAACATGTTGTGTTGTGTTCTACCTCCGGTAGGGGTCTCTCAACATGTTGTGTTGTGTTCTACCTCCGGTAGGGGTCTCTCAACATGTTGTGTTTAGTTCTACCTCCGGCAGGGGTCTCTCAACATGTTGTGTTGTGTTCTACCTCCGGTAGGGGTCTCTCAACATGTTGTGTTGTGTTCTACCTCCGGTAGGGGTCTCTCAACATGTTGTGTTTTGTTCTACCTCCGGTAGGGGTCTCTCAACATGTTGTGTTGTGTTCTACCTCCGGTAGGGGTCTCTCAACATGTTGTGTTGTGTTCTACCTCCGGTAGGGGTCTCTCAACATGTTGTGTTTTGTTCTACCTCCAGTAGGGGTCTCTCAACATGTTGTGTTTAGTTCTACCTCCGGTAGGGGTCTCTCAACATGTTGTGTTTAGTTCTACCTCCGGTAGGGGTCTCTCAACATGTTGTGTTTAGTTCTACCTCCGGTAGGGGTCTCTCAACATGTTGTGTTGTGTTCTACCTCCGGTAGGGGTCTCTCAACATGTTGTGTTGTGTTCTACCTCCGGTAGGGGTCTCTCAACATGTTGTGTTTTGTTCTACCTCCGGTAGGGGTCTCTCAACATGTTGTGTTGTGTTCTACCTCCGGTAGGGGTCTCTCAACATGTTGTGTTGTGTTCTACCTCCGGCAGGGGTCTCTCAACATGTTGTGTTGTGTTCTACCTCCGGTAGGGGTCTCTCAACATGTTGTGTTTAGTTCTACCTCCGGTAGGGGTCTCTCAACATGTTGTGTTTTGTTCTACCTCCGGTAGGGGTCTCTCAACATGTTGTGTTGTGTTCTACCTCCGGTAGGGGTCTCTCAACATGTTGTGTTTAGTTCTACCTCCGGTAGGGGTCTCTCAACATGTTGTGTTTAGTTCTACCTCCGGTAGGGGTCTCTCAACATGTTGTGTTTAGTTCTACCTCCGGCAGGGGTCTCTCAACATGTTGTGTTTAGTTCTACCTCCGGCAGGGGTCTCTCAACATGTTGTGTTGTGTTCTACCTCCGGTAGGGGTCTCTCAACATGTTGTGTTTAGTTCTACCTCCGGCAGGGGTCTCTCAACATGTTGTGTTTAGTTCTCCCTCCGGTAGGGGTCTTTCAACATGTTGTGTTTAGTTCTACCTCCGGTAGGGGTCTCTCAACATGTTGTGTTTAGTTCTCCCTCCGGTAGGGGTCTCTCAACATGTTGTGTTTAGTTCTACCTCCGGTAGGGGTCTCTCAACATGTTGTGTTTAGTTCTACCTCCAGTAGGGGTCTCTCAACATGTTGTGTTTTGTTCTACCTCCGGTAGGGGTCTCTCAACATGTTGTGTTTAGTTCTACCTCCGGTAGGGGTCTCTCAACATGTTGTGTTTTGTTCTACCTCCGGTAGGGGTCTCTCAACATGTTGTGTTTTGTTCTACCTCCGGCAGGGGTCTCTCAACATGTTGTGTTTAGTTCTACCTCCGGTAGGGGTCTCTCAACATGTTGTGTTTAGTTCTACCTCCGGTAGGGGTCTCTCAACATGTTGTGTTTAGTTCTACCTCCGGTAGGGGTCTCTCAACATGTTGTGTTTAGTTCTACCTCCGGCAGGGGTCTCTCAACATGTTGTGTTTAGTTCTACCTCCGGTAGGGGTCTCTCAACATGTTGTGTTGTGTTCTCCCTCCGGTAGGGGTCTCTCAACATGTTGTGTTTAGTTCTACCTCCGGCAGGGGTCTCTCAACATGTTGTGTTTAGTTCTACCTCCGGCAGGGGTCTCTCAACATGTTGTGTTTAGTTCTACCTCCGGTAGGGGTCTCTCAACATGTTGTGTTTAGTTCTCCCTCCAGTAGGGGTCTCTCAACATGTTGTGTTGTGTTCTCCCTCCGGTAGGGGTCTCTCAACATGTTGTGTTTAGTTCTACCTCCGGTAGGGGTCTCTCAACATGTTGTGTTTTGTTCTACCTCCGGTGGGGGTCTCTCAACATGTTGTGTTGTGTTCTACCTCCGGCAGGGGTCTCTCAACATGTTGTGTTGTGTTCTACCTCCGGTAGGGGTCTCTCAACATGTTGTGTTTTGTTCTACCTCCGGTAGGGGTCTCTCAACATGTTGTGTTGTGTTCTCCCTCCGGTGGGGGTCTCTCAACATGTTGTGTTTAGTTCTACCTCCGGTAGGGGTCTCTCAACATGTTGTGTTTTGTTCTACCTCCGGTAGGGGTCTCTCAACATGTTGTGTTGTGTTCTACCTCCGGTAGGGGTCTCTCAACATGTTGTGTTTAGTTCTACCTCCGGTAGGGGTCTCTCAACATGTTGTGTTGTGTTCTACCTCCGGCAGGGGTCTCTCAACATGTTGTGTTTTGTTCTACCTCCGGTAGGGGTCTCTCAACATGTTGTGTTGTGTTCTACCTCCGGCAGGGGTCTCTCAACATGTTGTGTTTAGTTCTACCTCCGGTAGGGGTCTCTCAACATGTTGTGTTTTGTTCTCCCTCCGGCAGGGGTCTCTCAACATGTTGTGTTTAGTTCTACCTCCGGTAGGGGTCTCTCAACATGTTGTGTTTTGTTCTACCTCCGGCAGGGGTCTCTCAACATGTTGTGTTTTGTTCTACCTCCGGTAGGGGTCTCTCAACATGTTGTGTTTTGTTCTCCCTCCGGTAGGGGTCTCTCAACATGTTGTGTTTTGTTCTACCTCCGGTGGGGGTCTCTCAACATGTTGTGTTTTGTTCTACCTCCGGCAGGGGTCTCTCAACATGTTGTGTTTTGTTCTCCCTCCGGTAGGGGTCTCTCAACATGTTGTGTTTTGTTCTACCTCCGGTGGGGGTCTCTCAACATGTTGTGTTTTGTTCTACCTCCGGCAGGGGTCTCTCAACATGTTGGGGGCATGGTCACTAGGCCAGTTAGCCACGCGCTGGAGAGACTGATCACAGGACAACAGACCTCAGTGTAACCCAGACCTATCCTCTCTCCCTCTCTCTCTCTCCCTCCCTCCCTCTCTCTCTCTCCATCCCTCTCTCCCTCCCTCCCTCTCTTGCCCTTTCCCTCCATCTCCCCAGGCCACAAACCAGCCTCTGTAAGACACATCAACTGCACAAACGACCAGGGCTGGGCTGGGCTGGGCTGGGCTGGGCTAGGCTACCCCCCCTCCTCTTCCATCCACCTCACACTGCCCCTTTCTCTACTCTACCCCCCCCCCCCACCCCCTCCTCCCCTCCTCCCCCCCCCCCCTCCTCCCCTCATCCACGGCCTGGCTAAAGTGTTAGCGCTGAGCGCTAGCAGACCTAGAAAGCTCCATATAATACCAACGCTTGGGGAGTTTCCGGGGACAAGGAGCTTGTCGGAGCACAAGCCGTGGAGTCTGATCCCCAGAGGCTGGCTGCGGCGTCGTACCGTTACTCACACCTCCATTGTGCTTCCATTGACGTTTGACTTTGAGCCCGGAACACAACTCACTGACAGACGTTTGTTTTCTTCCGTGTTATGGGAAGGATCTGACTCACACACACACACACACACACACACACACACACACACACACACACACACACACACACACACACACACACACACACACACACAGACACGCAGCGCAGGAGAATCCTGGCCGTAGCTGGAGGCTACTCGAGTACACACAGACAGTGGAGCTTGTTGCGTGGTGGCGATGTCTCACAGATAATACAAGTACAAGTCTAATTATATAATATATATATTTTATAAAAAAATAATTATATAAAATAATTTTTATTTAATTTTTTAATCAAAAACGATCGGTATCGGATCGGTATCGGCCGATATGGCCCACGATGATCGGTGATCGGTATCGGTGGCAAAAAACGTGATCGGGGCATCCCTAGCTATGTGCAACACTTCCGGGATTCTGAAATCGGGGAGGAGATTGCGGGGAGCAAATTAATGAATGTGCTGTGGGGGTGCTGGAGACATGATCCAATAGACTTGTATGCGCCTGAATCTCCTGAACACGGCGCGACCCATTCCTAATCGGGGGGGGCAATGCGTCAATATCTCTCACTCACACACACACACACACACACACACACACACACACACACACACACACACACACACACACACACACACACACACACACACACACACACACACACACACACACACAAAGAGTAAGGAAGGGGAAAAAACTGATAAAGAGACACACGCACACACACACATAAAAAAAGAGTAAGGAAGGGGAAAAAACTGAGAGAGACACACACACACACATACACACACCAAGAGAGACGCACACAGTGATAAGAGAGACACACACGGAACATGACAGTTCGCTTCATTGCGTTCGACCTCACTTTTGGAGGAAGTGTAAAACCTCGTGCAGAAGAAGCATGTCTGGTGGAATGGTTGTGTCTGTCAAGACTTATAGATACAATGTTATATAGAATTGAGGGGATCTTTGTAACAAGAATATTCCTAGTGA
>NW_028173262.1:12500-14520 GCF_963971535.1 Notolepis coatsorum | reverse complement strand
TTTCGTCTTGTTTACATCAGGGTCCCCCATTTTCAATTAATCAGGACATATATGACATACACGACATACAGGTAGACGGTACTGTTACATCCAGACATTTATGACATACAAGGTATACAAATATACAGTACTGGGGGGGGGGAGAGAAGGTACAGTAGGGAAGGGGAAAGGGAGGTGGTAGGTTGGAGGAGGGTGGTTATGGGTAGGGAAGGTTGTATGCTTGGAAGAACAGGTAGGTTTTGAGTCGGGATTTAAAGGTGGAGAGTGAGGGGGAGAGTCTCGGACAGTCTGAGGGAGGGTGTTCCAAAGTCTGGGTGCAGCTCGTGAAAAAGCCCGGCGGTCACCAACACTTTTCAGTCTGGATGACGGGACAGTGAGGGAAGCAGTGCAAGAGGACCGGAGGGAACGGGTGGGGTCAACTTACGGCTCACATTCACAGCGGAGGCCACCATGCAGGGCGCCACCAACCTGCTCATCGGGAGCAGTTAGGAAATTAAACGACTTGCTCAAGGACACTTTGACACGTTGCCGGGAACCTTCCCATTGCCGGACGACCCTTTCTGCCGTGTGCGTATGACACTGCACCACGAGTGTGGCTTGTATTGGCAATGGGTCAAAAAAGAATAATTGCCACATGATATTTTGCCTATATTTCTAAAAGGTATAGGGAGAAACTCCTGACCTGATTAACAAGCGGCGTGACGGACCCTCATTACTAGAACACACATGCGAATATCGTTTTGTCTCCAAATATATACATTTTCCCTTGTTTTACCGGCACCTACACTGTGTAGTGTAGTGTATTGAGAGGGGACCCTATTAACTGTTACACCGCTGAACGGCATGCTGGGTACAGGTAGCTAGCCAGTTAGCATAACAGTCTGTTAACAGCTGGGAGAAAAGAAAGATGATGAAGAGCGATTGGAGATGTTACATGGTAGCAACGTTTTGTACGTTTGACATGTTGTTTCACTAAGTTCACCCATTTCAAGCATCAATGATGTAACGTTTAGAGTGAATGCTTTCCCCCCCGGAAATACGCTAGCGTTAGCTGTTAGCGACGACAGCAGCCAGCTAGCTCGCTTGTTGGATTATCTCACCTTTCGCTATTAAGTAAAAACTAAACCATACGTTAACGTGGAAGCTCAGACATTTCAAGCAGCAACGATGTAATTTTCTAAACAAATGCCTTTGTTCCCGCAAATATCTAGCTGTTAGCAATGGCCGCAGCCAGCTAGCTCGCTTGTTCTCTCTTGTATCTCACGTTTGCTATTAAGTCAAAACTAAATCTATGCTAATGGTTAGCGGGCTCGATTAGTATTGGAATAGTTCCCAGTGTCTATCGAATAGTAATTTGTATGGATGTTCGATATTGGCTTTTTTACCGATATCCGATATACCAATATTGACCGACTCTTAATTCCCGATACCGATATCAACCGATACCGATATATGCGGGGTTTCCCCCCCAAAATTTTTTATTTCAGGTACCGGTAATTAACATTACATATATCTTGTCGTAATTAACATTATGCATACTTTTGACAATACATAAAATAAGAATTTGTTCTTACTTGCTTGCCTGGGTAAAAAAAGATTATTTATTTTTGAAAACCAATACCAATCATTTCCGATATTACATTTCAATGCCAATATCGGCCGATAATATCGGACATCCCTAGTAATTTGGTGATTGTTGCCCATCCCTACCGGGCACAGAGCCACGTGGCTCACCGGTGTTTGTTGTGGCAATTCAACACCGCTGACTTGCTCCTCCTCGGGGACTCAGGTTCTTTTGACAGACGCTGTTAAAACATGATGCTTCCAGGCCCGGGCAGGCAAGACTGACTCAGTTGGGTTGGATTGGATTCAATTCACTTTCAACTCATCATCATGTCAGGAAGGGGATTTTCTTCCAAACGTCTGGCACGATAAGGTAGTAGCATCCACCATATTAAGAATTGATTTGATTTGATTTGAAATCTTTATTTCGAACATGTAAATGAATACAAACTAAATA
>NW_028173262.1:0-7500 GCF_963971535.1 Notolepis coatsorum | reverse complement strand
AGCTATTTTCAAAACGCATACTTTTTTTTTTTTACTTTTGTAACTTATTTTCAGAAATGACTGATATTTAGAAACTATTTCAGGGCAAAACATGTAAAAAAAAATGTAAAAAAAAAAAAAAATTATAATAATAATCTTGATATCGGACCGATACCGATGTGTAAAAAAACGGCCATATCGGCCGATATTATATCGGCGGCCGATATATCGTGCATCACTACTTAACCCCCTAAGGGCTCGCGTCCACCTGCCTCACATTTATGACCGCACGCGTCTTTTTTCAATGCAATCCCAATGGGGAGAGAGCGTATGCGGCCGCATGCGCCGCCTATAGTAAGTGCGCTGCAGTCGGCTTCTTTTTTCAGCTTTTTTGTGCGGCCGAAAGTTTAAACTTTCTTAACTTTTCAGAGCGATGCGCTGAGCTCATTTTCAGACAACCAATCACAGCCATTCATATCTACCACTCTGTTTGTAACCTGACACCGGAGCTGCCTGTCTTGGCTGTCTCCCACAGTAGACGGGCATTGAGATTCGCGACAAAACACAAATACACTAATAATAATAACTACACGAATACACTACTAAAAAGCTACTAAAAAGCAAAGGGCGAACTGTGGTGTCAGGCAATAACTGTATATATAATTAATATACAATAAAGTTATTAAAATATGCTATAATATGTGCAAAACCGCGGCATGAAAAAAACGATAAAAGGATGGCTGTAGATTTCTTTCTGTCATCTACAAGATGCGCTTCATGCCAGCGCTGCCGGCGCACTATCAGTGTTTTTGTGAGCCAGGTGGACGCGGCCCTAACTGCTCCCGGTGAGCAGGTTGGCACCGTGCGTGGGGTCGCCTCCACCGTGTGAATGTGAGGCACAAGTTATATAAGCGCTTATAGGATAAAAGCTCTATATAAATGCAGTCCATTTACGCAACAATTCATTTCAAACCTTTATTTAAACTTGAAAGGCGACTGAGGTTTCCCTCGTTTACAGTCACGTCGAGTCTACATACAGAAATTAGCAAAAGAAAGCATATAAAATCACACGGCGTATAAAATCATAACAAAGAGGTTTTAAACTCTGCAACAGAAGATCTCAAGCTTTAAGGACTGTTTCAGGAGTTCAGTCCATGAGCTAGAGGGGCATCATAACAAAATGCAGATTTACCCTGTTCAGAGCAAACTAGAGGGACCTTAAAGGAAAACTCCAACATGGGCGGCTACGTGGTGTAGTGGGCAAGGCGCTCGCCACAAATGCAGAGACGCTGGGCTCGCCTGTTCGAGCCCAGCGCTCCACATTGCTTTCAGTTTAGCTGGTCGTTCATACTAATACACATTGGCCGTATTAGGGGTGGGAAACTGATGGGTGGGAATCGGGCGTTGTGGACAGCGACTCCTACAGGTCGGTTGGTGCGCCTGCGCAGTAGAATCAGGAAGTGTCGGGGGCAGCGTGAGCCTCCCACGCGTTACTCCTCGCCACTGAGAGGTCGAGCTGCGCAGGTGAAAAGATGCGACTGCTGTTACCTCAAGTACCGGAGGGGACTTGTGCTATGTATGACTTAGTCCACATTGCAGCCGGCTTGTGGGAGGCAAGAAACAGCGTTCGTGACAGGGGAGGGTTGAATTGGATGATACGAAAATTGGGATGGGAGAAAATATAGAAAAATGGGAGAAAAAGTGGATAAAAAAAAAGGAAAACTCCAACATTTTGGGAAATTAGCTTATTTGCCATCTACCCTGGAGTTAGACAAGAAGATACATACCTTTTTCTTCTCTGTGCATGCAGTAGGAGTAGGAAGACGTTGGGAACTAGGCTAATGGAGGAACCTACTTCCAGTGACTGACGCTAAGCTAGGCTAACGGTGCGTGTCTTCCTACTCCTACTGCATGCACAGAGAATAAAAAGGTATGTATCTTCTTGTCTAACTGCAGGGTAGATGGCAAATAAGATAATTTCCCAAAATGTTGGAGTTTTCCTTTAAACCAACCAGTCACTAGAACGGGTTCCATAGGTTCCAACATTACATTCCAATAATGATGTAGTACAAGGAGGTAGTCTACCAATAAGGGCCTTCAAAATTAACGATCAAAACTAAAATCTCTCTCTCTCTCTCTCTCTCTCTCTCTCTCTCTCTCTCTCTCTCTCTCTCTCTCTCTCTCTCTCTCTCTCTCTCTCTCTCTCTCTCTCCCTGCTCCCTCTCTCTCCTCTCTCTCTCTCTCTCTCTCTCTCTCTCTCTCTCTCCCTGCTCCCTCTCTCTCTCCTGCTCTCTCTCACTCTCTCTCTCTCTCTCTCTCTCTCTATCTCTCTCTCTCTCCTGACCTGTCTCTCTCTCTCTCCCTGCTCCCTCTCTCTCTCTCTCTCTGCTCCCTCTCTCTCTCTCCTGACCTGTATCTCTCTCTCTCCCTGCTCTCTCTCTCCCTGCTCCTCCTCTCTCTCTCTCCCTGCTCCCTCTCTCTCTCTCCTGCTCTCTCACTCTCTCTCCTCTCTCTCTCTCTCTCTCTCTCTCTCTCTCCTCTCTCTCTCTCTTCTCTTCGTCTATCTCTCATTTGCTTCGTGCACACATCCACACGTCTGCACCTCAGGGGTGTCTCTAGAGGAGTGGTTATCTCAGAGGGGCTGTTGGTTATCGCCTGTTATCGTCAGATGGACCTGCGTCGCGTGTGTCATCGCCCCCCGCCGCTGAGACTCGGGCCCCACGGGGGAAGATACACCCCGGAGGAAACCACACTGCAGACAGAGACGCGTGTTCAAATCAAACGTGTTCGAGATTTTCGTTTTTTTTTATCGTGAGAAGTCGAAAACGCCACGTTGTAGAGAACTTTAACCCTTTCACTACCCATCTACAGAATGTTAACCCTTTCACTGCGACACTACAGAAGAATGGTTAACCCTTCCACTGCCACACGACAAAAGGGTTAACTAAGGTACTAGGGCTGTCTTAAATACTTCGAAGCTTCGAAGCTTCGTTCGATGGGCATGGGATTCGAATATGAAAATAAAATTTGATTATTAAAAAATTTAAATGTGTTGCAAAATCAACTCTGCCTCCCTTGGTTAACGTTAGGTTATGACTATAACCAAGTTCTGTTAGTTAGGGCGATGCTTGGCTTCGCCTTCTGCACTATCTCGCGTACGTGCACGCGTACTGAATAAACCACAAATGTACCTCTAATACCAGTATTAGTCTGACCACACCCCTCATCAGCTTACCTTCATAAGCAGGTGTGTGGTCACCTGCTCTCCTCCTTCCCAAGCTTTCACCACAAGGTGAGGTCAGGGGCTGCAGCGGCCGTCCGAAGCCAAGCATCGCCCTAACTAACAGAACTTGGTTATAGTCATAACCTAACGTTCTGTATCGTTAGGGCTCAGCTTGGCTTCGCCTTCTGCACAAGGGAGGCCAAGCGGAGCCACTTGGCTGACAAATACACCCCGCTGACAGCCCCCCAAAACCATCAGAACAGGGAGGGCCGAGCCCCCCGACCCCCCCTAATGGAGGGTATCCCCCCTATTAGAGGCTTCACGGGAAGGCGACGGACCCGACCGTGCGAAGAGCTCTCAAGCAACTTAACGCACAGGGTGAGCAGACCGTGGCTTGACCCACGACTACACACACGCACAACCCGCATGCCACCCGGGAACGAACGGAGGAACAACCTCGTTACTGCCCCAGAATCACGGGGTCAAGGGCAAACCCAACCCGTGGCAAGGCCGTAGCAGCGGAGCACGAAGGAAGACCCAGACCCACCAAAGGACTGGACTCCCTGGAATGGGGGCCCCGGAGAAGTCCATGATGCCAGCATCAAGACCCCACCAGGTGGGCACGTAGTGCCCCGCCCCCCACATCGCCAGCGTATTCGGACAAAGGCCCCTCAGTTACTGCACCTGGTATTCCCAGCGGAACCAACCAGGCCAGTAAGCCGAGCGGGCCCCGTCCCCCCAATAGTACACCGCCTGGCACACTGACCCTGCAGAATAGGCAGTCAGCATGGCCGTAAGCACACAAAAAAGGTTAACCAACGGAAGCAGGCAGCGCACCGGGGAAAACCAGGCAACAGGCTGTTAACCCTAGCCTGGAGACTGCGGACGAGACAGGCGCCAGAGGGGACAGCTGAACACAGCCGCCCCGGCGGAAGGAGCGTAAGCTGGCGGTGTTGCATGACCAAGCCCTCCATTTAACAACCCCCACCCAGAGGGGTCGAGGCAGAGAAGGCTGACACGATTGGCAGACGTCATGAACGTGCAGGGGCACCCTCAACCGGTGAACCCGGGAGTTGACACTGCTCCAACACACCAGGGAATCAACCACCTCGGTGTTACCCAATGCGGTGGTTGTTCCTATAACCCCTCAAGAAAAAACTCCAAAACACACCTGCGGGTATACACCGGCTATACCGCAGTACAAGTGTTTCAGTTTCCAAAAAGGGTTAACCCAGGCCTACGGGTCGCAAACATCACTTCGGACCGGGCCTGGCGGTACGGGAAGCACAGGGTCACCAGAGGAGGTCAAAAAACCACCCCCACAGGCCCCTCTTCGCCATGCGTGAGAGAGGAGCGAAAAACAATGGAGAACCAGCCCCTAAGCACACCGTACCTGGTATTCCCCGGCGGTCTCCCAACCAAGTACTAACCAGGACCAACCTGTGTAGCGGCCGAGATCCGACGAGATCGAGCGCGTACAGAATGGCATGGCTGTAAGCCATGACGACAGTGCTGAGTAAAAACATACCCAACCAGGGTCTCCATAGCGCTTAACCCTGTGACACCCAGACCGACCTGGCATTTTTCCCCCTGAAAAAGCCCAAGTCCCTCAGGGTACCAGAACAGCAGATCTGCATCCCCGGCGGACAACGGGTTCAACTGATCTGGACCAGCGTGACCAGAACCAGTCCCGTGCCCTAACCACGCCGACATGCCCCAGGAAAAGGGCAGATATGCGTGTTGATCTTAACATGAAAAGAAGGCGCCACCCAGACGTCGGGACGAACCGCGCCTGGTGGCCCACCCCAAGGGCGTGAGACCCCACTACATATGTTCAGATCCATCCCGTCATCATCCCCCAGACATGAACGAGGATCCGTCGACAACCCACCCAGGTCATGGGATGTGGTCGCCGGAAGAGGAAAAACCCCCATCTCAGTTGCTTTATAAAAACGCTGTTTCAACCACAAGCAACTAAGGCGTGCCAGTCAATCGCCTGTTTACAGCGAGCTAGCACTATACGTGCGTCGGGACACACCCCCATCAATGAACAGGCTATTTAGACCTGCCATTGAATCCCCAAGGCGCCCAGGGGAACGACAAGAGGGGTGTGACACTCCCTAACTCCAACACTTCTGGAATAGAAAGAAGGAAGCATCAACAGTATGTATCCCAGTCTACACAGCCGGGATAAAAATGTACACATTTTTACATCCCACCACCCTCCCATAGGAAAGAGACGGGGATCCCCAGAGAGACTTCCCACGCGAGCTGTACAGATTGAAAAGAATATATTGCACCTTGAGCCATGTAAAAAACTGGTTTTAGGGCCTCCGGGGGAAGAGGCACCGAACCCATACACACTCAATAAACGAATTGAATCGAATATACATACAATAGAAAAGGACCCTTCTAGAGGGTCCACTCACTTTGACAATCTGAGGAGGAAGGCTCTGTACTCTGATGGAGGCTTCCTCACATGGATCACATGGAAGAAGGAGTCCGAACTCACAGAAGGCCTGAGTAGGCGCTTGGTGAGGAGGAGCCCTGACCACCCCCCCTGAAAACAGATCCATCACATGGACCTGAACAGCACACGGAAGTCCTACCAACAGAGACGCGCACGGTGACGTACTCTATGGCGAGGGGAATTCCTGCGGTGCACACGCCCAATATACCAGGCCGTGGGACCATGAACTCCCTCCCCCCCCCCCCGTAACGTGCCGAACCGCCACGTGACGGGAACCTTGAAGGACAGGGGGTGTACCCCTGACCGACAGAACAATGGGGAGAGGAAAGGTTACCAGTTCACCCCTTTACGACCCACACCCATGATACGACGTAACGACAAAAAGAGAATATGACACAGTCATAGTCAGCTCTATGAAGCGTTTCACAGCTCCACACAGCGCACGAGCTAACCTGCTATCTGATTTTTACTAAGGAAAAACACAGAATAGAGAGGGCTCTAAGAACCCCGGTCCAACATACACATGTGCTTCTGTGGCCAGTACAACCCAGTTGTAGGTCACATGACACACACAACCCATCATCATCACAATGAGAGAATACATCATTCTTGATTAGTATCGACCACAGGCCTTGCTAAGCACACGACAGCAACCAAACCAATTTCCTTTAGGAATAAGTTTCTCCAGCAGATTTAGCACAACCTCAGCAATCAAGCTGAGAGTTACATCGTATCCCTACCACACAAAAGACACAATTAATGCACAACATGTCTGATAGGAGGTGATAAAGTCCCCAGGGAACCGGGGGGGGAAACACAATCCTCCTATTTTACCCTCAATACGGCCAGTTAAAACAGGAAAAACCTGTTAATGTGTGAACTCACTGTTCATTGTCATTACAGTCTGAGAAAGAACATTCTTTTACTCACTCGTCACCAAGCATAGCTTCATAGGTTAGTTGCCTTAGTAGTGAGTACACGGTACACATAAACACCATGATGTTTCTCACACAACAAACCAGATCAATACATCACGACCTGCACGGAGAAGCTACTGCCAGTGACAAAAACAGCTCACACACAACCCGCAACGTATCTCAAATGCATTGCAACAACACACGTTTTGGGAAAAAAACACCGTCATTCACAATACATTTAGCAAGGTAAAACCAGAAGACGTGTTATGAGGGTCTGGCCAACCCCGTACCTGCCCGGAACGCAGATCAGCGAAGTGCAGTCACCAAGCGTCCCGTGTTGTTCGATCCGGGCAGCGTCGCCGCTCCACCAGTCGCTACAGTCCTCTTTGTTGACGCAATCCCCGTCTAGGCTCGGGCAGGGTTGACGAACATCCCCTGTCAAGGATGACGTCGTGGTCAAAAGTGTAAAACATGTTAAAAATCAAAGCACGTTCAACAGAATAGCATCAAGCTAACGGCTGCTCCAGCCGTTCGGGTGCTATCGCTTCCGCTCGCGAGACGCCGATCTACGACGCACGCGATCAGGAGCGAGCTCCCGGCGGCGCGCGAGAAGCCAAGCCACCCCGCGCCAGGCCACCGACCGGCTAACCGTAAGCTATGAACATGTAAACAATGACATAACACTCACCCAGACAGGCCGCCGTTCTGAACCCTCCTCACTTTTTAAGAGAAAAGGAAAAACAAGACGTCAACACCGCTTCACAACGGTGATAATAACACGTCCGGCGGAATCAGCACAGTACCAACTGGCCTGTATAGCTGACTTTGAACATGAATCTGCCGCTATCGCACATTACATGCACATATCCCCTCGTGAAGGAATACTCTCATTTGGATATGAAAGATGGGGT
>NW_028173263.1:27135-53962 GCF_963971535.1 Notolepis coatsorum | reverse complement strand
CCATACCACCGGTCTCTACTGCAAGCAGCCATACCACCGGTCTCTACTGCAAGCAGCCATACCACCGGTCTCTACTGCAAGCAGCCATACCACCGGTCTCTACTGCAAGCAGCCATACCACCGGTCTCTACTGCAAGCAGCCAGACCACAGGTCTCTACTGCAAGCAGCCATACCACCGGTCTCTACTGCAAGCAGCCATACCACCGGTCTCTACTGCAAGCAGCCAGACCACAGGTCTCTACTGCAAGCAGCCATACCACCGGTCTCTACTGCAAGCAGCCATACCACAGGTCTCTACTGCAAGCAGCCATACCACCGGTCTCTACTGCAAGCAGCCATACCACCGGTCTCTACTGCAAGCAGCCATACCACCGGTCTCTACTGCAAGCAGCCATACCACCGGTCTCTACTGCAAGCAGCCATACCACCGGTCTCTACTGCAAGCAGCCATACCACAGGTCTCTACTGCAAGCAGCCATACCACCGGTCTCTACTGCAAGCAGCCATACCTCAGGTCTCTACTGCAAGCAGCCACACCACCGGTCTCTACTGCAAGCAGCCATACCACCGGTCTCTACTGCAAGCAGCCATACCACCGGTCTCTACTGCAAGCAGCCACACCACCGGTCTCTACTGCAAGCAGCCATACCACAGGTCTCTACTGCAAGCAGCCAGACCACAGGTCTCTACTGCAAGCAGCCATACCACCGGTCTCTACTGCAAGCAGCCATACCACAGGTCTCTACTGCAAGCAGCCATACCACAGGTCTCTACTGCAAGCAGCCAGGCCACAGGTCTCTACTGCAAGCAGCCAGACCACCGGTCTCTACTGCAAGCAGCCATACCACAGGTCTCTACTGCAAGCAGCCATACCACCGGTCTCTACTGCAAGCAGCCATACCACCGGTCTCTACTGCAAGCAGCCAGACCACCGGTCTCTACTGCAAGCAGCCATACCACAGGTCTCTACTGCAAGCAGCCATACCACCGGTCTCTACTGCAAGCAGCCATACCACCGGTCTCTACTGCAAGCAGCCATACCACCGGTCTCTACTGCAAGCAGCCATACCACCGGTCTCTACTGCAAGCAGCCATACCACAGGTCTCTACTGCAAGCAGCCACACCACAGGTCTCTACTGCAAGCAGCCAGACCACAGGTCTCTACTGCAAGCAGCCATACCACCGGTCTCTACTGCAAGCAGCCATACCACAGGTCTCTACTGCAAGCAGCCATACCACAGGTCTCTACTGCAAGCAGCCATACCTCAGGTCTCTACTGCAAGCAGCCACACCACAGGTCTCTACTGCAAGCAGCCATACCACAGGTCTCTACTGCAAGCAGCCAGACCACAGGTCTCTACTGCAAGCAGCCATACCACAGGTCTCTACTGCAAGCAGCCATACCACAGGTCTCTACTGCAAGCAGCCACACCACAGGTCTCCACAACCCTGCAAGCAGCACTTCCACGGGCCAATCAGTCGGCCCGCTCAGAACAGCCACGCCCCAGAAAGGCACTAGTCATATTTTAATGGGGGAAATGTAATATTCCTGTTTGACAATGACTCGTTATATTAGAGCGAGAACTCAAGGCCCAACATGAACAACATAAAGGCCCCAGCTGAGACAACTAGTACACTACTGGCATGTGGTATTGTTTTCATGCTGACAGAACTACAATGTCAGTGTGTCCACTGGCATGTCCTCTGGATTTTGAGGGTCATCAAGGAGAAGCCGCCTTTTCTCGGTCCTCGCCCCACAATGGTGGAACGAACTGCCCACCACAGTTAGGACAGCCGAAACACGTCCAATCTTTCACCGTCGACTAAAGACGCACTTCTTCAACCATTATCTAAAAAAAATATATATATATATATATATATATATATATATTTTTTTTTTAAATCTAACCCTAACTAACCTTACTGTCATGCACTTGTCCTAATAAACTAACCTACACTGTAGCACTCGACACTTTGATGATCATTGTTACTCAGCTGATAGAGTTGTACCCTTCCTTCCTGATGACTTGTTGTCGTACAGAACTTGTAAGTCGCTTTGGATAAAAGTGTTCAGCTAAATGACTAAATGTAAATATAAAATGTAAATTGAGACGTTGTCTTCCTGCAAGAGACGTCTCAACAAAAGGATATAAATGTTACCTGGTGATAATCAAGGCTGGGGTATATGAATATGAAGGTACAGTATACCATCATGTGTATAGAAAATATAAAGAAAATACATAAACAAACTTTATATTTTTAAGTTAATCCAAAAATGGTTCTGTGCAGCAGCATTAAAAGTAAAAGAAAATATAGCGTTTTGAATTAAATAGCACCATGCCTATTGTATTATAAGATAGAGATGTAAAAAAATATATATATATGCCAGATTGCATTGTAATTTCTACTTGAAAATGAAATACTGCCGTCAAATAGCGTCAAAACTATAAGGGAATCATGTTAATCATGATTCAATAATCAGTAGTTCTTCATCCACCTCATAAATCTCATTGAGATTAAAAATCCATTTTACAAGAGCGTCTGGCCAAGACAGGCAACAGCACAATTAACAGGGTTTCAGACACAAAAACATCATGTACTGTACAATCAAAATTATTTATTACAGAATCACAAAATATAAAAAGATATTCATCAATATTCATCAGTATATGTCATCAACATCAGGAATCATACAGGGGCGAATATAAATCAGATCTGAAGCCAGATGTGCCTCCAATCATTAAGAATTACTTTAAATCCATCCAGTGAGAACAAGCTCCCAGAAGATTCAGATCATTTTGATCAACTGATTCCAAGCAGAGGGGGCAGCCAATTTAAACGCCCTGTTCCCCACTTCAATACGAGCTCGAGGGACAGAGAGCAGGAATAAATCCTGGAGGTAATAACTTCCCATACTTTTCTGAAGGATGTACTGTAGCCCCATCCAGATACATTTCAAGTATTGTTTTATTTGTCACGTATAAAGTACATGTCCATTACAGTGAAATGCTTGGTTCTGTATGAGCCCCCTGAGATTGTGCTTCATACAGTAAAAAAGTTAAAAGAATATATAAAAAAAAATATAAGATCATCAGCCTTCTTCATGTTTCATTTCATTTCAAACCTTTATTTAAACTCGAAAGGCAACTGAGGTTTCCCTCATTTACAGTTCTTGAGTTTACATACAGATACATGTAAGCGATCATAAATACAGCGTGGAAATCACACCACATATAAAATCACCAGAGTCTAACCTCTGTAACACTGCTTTTAATCAAGCTAGCCAGAGTCTAACTCCTGTAACGCTGCTTTTAATCAAGCTAGCCAGAGTCTAACTCCTGTAACACTGCTTTTAATCAAGCTAGCCAGAGTCTAACCTCTGTAACACTGCTTTTAATCAAGCTAGCCAGAGTCTAACCTCTGTAACACTGCTTTTAATCAAGCTAGCCAGAGTCTAACCACTGTAACACTGCTTTTAATCAAGCTAGCCAGAGTCTAACCTCTGTAACACTGCTTTTAATCAAGCTAGCCAGAGTCTAACCTCTGTAACACTGCTTTTAATCAAGCTAGCCAGAGACTAACTCCTGTAACACTGCTTTTAATCAAGCTAGCCAGAGTCTAACTCCTGTAACACTGCTTTTAATCAAGCTAGCCAGAGTCTAACCACTGTAACACTGCTTTTAATCAAGCTAGCCAGAGTCTAACTCCTGTAACACTGCTTTTAATCAAGCTAGCCAGAGTCTAACTCCTGTAACACTGCTTTTAATCAAGCTAGCCAGAGCCTAACCTCTGTAACAGAAGATTCAGATCATTTTGATCAACTGATTCCAAGCAGAGGGGGCAGCCAATTTAAACGCCCTGTTCCCCACTTCAATACGAGCTCGAGGGACAGAGAGCAGGAATAAATCCTGGAGGTAATAACTTCCCATACTTTTCTGAAGGATGTACTGTAGCCCCATCCAGATACATTTCAAGTATTGTTTTATTTGTCACGTATAAAGTACATGTCCATTACAGTGAAATGCTTGGTTCTGTATGAGCCCCCTGAGATTGTGCTTCATACAGTAAAAAAGTTAAAAGAATATATAAAAAAAATATAAGATCATCAGCCTTCTTCATGTTTCATTTCATTTCAAACCTTTATTTAAACTCGAAAGGCAACTGAGGTTTCCCTCATTTACAGTTCTTGAGTTTACATACAGATACATGTAAGCGATCATAAATACAGCGTGGAAATCACACCACATATAAAATCACAACAGTAAGATGACAAGACGAGGGTAGACAAAACCAAACGATAACAAATCAATTAAAAACACGTACAACTTGATCAACAATGATTAGTTATATCAATGTCTTAAATTCTGCGACAGAGGAGAGAATCGCAATCTGTTCATTCCACGAGCTAGGGGGGCATCGTAGCAACATGCAGATTTACCCTGTTCCGAGCAAACTCAGGGGACCTCGAGGACCAGTCAGTCACTAGAATGGGTTCCATAATAGGGTCCAACATTCCATTCCAATAATGGTGTAGCATAAGGGCCCGTGTCGACCGGGGACGTTTTATGAGTTGTCAGCTCCTTTCTGTCATTCATTTCTATGCCACAGATTTTCCCAGCGCCGCGCCTCGCGTTTTAGCGCTCTCGGCGGCAGCGTTTTTGGGCGGAGCGCTCCTCCCAGCGCCTAAAGTTGAAACTAGTTCAACTTTTGGAGAGAAGCGCCGCTCATCAAGGTAACTTTTTTCTACCGACCAATCAGTATCGAGCAAGTGGCGGAGCCGCGGTGAGCTTCTTTTTCTTTGCTTTTCAAAGCGGTCCGTCTTGAAGAAAACGTCCCCGGTGGACACACCGCCTTAGGTCGGAGGTCACCGTATAACAAGAGAGCCCGTCAGAGAGGGCCGACCAGTGTTCTCATAAAGGACACGGTGATGAGTGTTGAGTGCAAAGGGTTTAAGAGTTGAAGCCACGGCACGTCTATAGACCACATCGTCTAAAAAGACTGATAAGAAAACTGCTCGGAAGGAAAAAGCCGGCTCTGTTTCTGTACAGGGAGCCAATTTTCCATCGCGACTCGCAGGCAAGGTTGTCCACGTGGAATTTAAATTTAAATGTCTCGTGGAGCCACACACCGAGATATTATATTCAGTCACAGGTGATGGAGCGCTGGTGGTGGTGGTGGGGTCGTGAGATGTTTACCACAGCGTTTGCTCTGGCCAGACGCCAGCTTTACGCAAATACTCTGGCTTTTTTCTCCCACATTGTGAGGAGGTGGGTCAGACTCCAATGATTTGAAAGCCTCATTTTCTCCTTGGTGATATCTTTAGACAGACATCAGACCCGGGCCAGCTCCACCAATAACCCCGGATAAATGTGACGGCTTCAGATGGTATTGTATTCATTGGGCTTGGCTTTGTCCTCCGGTATGGCTTCTCTTCTGCCGGAAACCCAGATTACCCTGCTAACAAAACAACTACAAACCCAGATTACCTGCTAACAAAACAACTACAAACCCAGATTACCCTGCTAACAAAACAACTACAAACCCAGATTACCCTGCTAACAAAACAACTGAAAACCCAGATTACCTGCTAACACAACAACTGAACACCCAGATTACCTGATAACACAACAACTGAACACCCAGATTACCTGGCTAACACAACAACTACAAACCCAGATTACCTGGCTAACACAACAACTGAAAACCCAGATTACCTGGCTAACACAACAACTGAAAACCCAGATTACCTGGCTAACACAACAACTGAAAACCCAGATTACCTGGCTAACACAACAACTGAAAACCCAGATTACCTGGCTAACACAACAACTGAAAACCCAGATTACCTGGCTAACACAACAACTGAAAACCCAGATTACCTTGATAACACAACAACTGAAAACCCAGATTACCTGGCTAACACAACAACTGAAAACCCAGATTACCCGGCTAACACACAAACTGAAAACCCAGATTACCTGGCTAACACAACAACTGAAAACCCAGATTACCTTGATAACACAACAACTGAAAACCCAGATTACCCGGCTAACACACCAACTGAAAACCCAGATTACCTGGCAAAGAGCCGTGAAAAGCATGGGAATCAAGCAGCGTCCCACACTCCAGGCTGTCTTTGATGAAACTATCATCAGACGGGCCCAGAAGATGTTCAAACTCCACCCATGTTCTCCATCCTGAGTACCAGTTTCTTCCCTCAGGAAGACAATTCAGAGAACCCCCAGTGCAGGCTCAGCCACTTTAAGAAATATCTTTTCCCCCTGTCCATCAACGCTCCAAATGGCAAGTCTAACCTCTGTAACACTGCTTTTAATCAAGCTAGCCAGAGTCTAACTCCTGTAACGCTGCTTTTAATCAAGCTAGCCAGAGTCTAACCTCTGTAACACTGCTTTTAATCAAGCTAGCCAGAGCCTAACTCCTGTAACGCTGCTTTTAATCAAGCTAGCCAGAGCCTAACTCCTGTAACGCTGCTTTTAATCAAGCTAGCCAGAGTCTAACCTCTGTAACACTGCTTTTAATCAAGCTAGCCAGAGCCTAACTCCTGTAACACTGTTTTTAATCAAGCTAGCCAGAGTCTAACCTCTGTAACACTGCTTTTAATCAAGCTAGCCAGAGTCTAACCTCTGTAACACTGCTTTTAATCAAGCTAGCCAGAGTCTAACTCCTGTAACACTGCTTTTAATCAAGCTAGCCAGAGTCTAACCTCTGTAACACTGCTTTTAATCAAGCTAGCCAGAGTCTAACTCCTGTAACACTGCTTTTAATCAAGCTAGCCAGAGTCTAACTCCTGTAACACTGCTTTTAATCAAGCTAGCCAGAGTCTAACCTCTGTAACACTGCTTTTAATCAAGCTAGCCAGAGTCTAACCTCTGTAACACTGCTTTTAATCAAGCTAGCCAGAGTCTAACGGCTGTAACACTGCTTTTAATCAAGCTAGCCAGAGTCTAACCTCTGTAACACTGCTTTTAATCAAGCTAGCCAGAGACTAACTCCTGTAACACTGCTTTTAATCAAGCTAGCCAGAGTCTAACCTCTGTAACACTGCTTTTAATCAAGCTAGCCAGAGTCTAACTCCTGTAACACTGCTTTTAATCAAGCTAGCCAGAGTCTAACCTCTGTAACACTGCTTTTAATCAAGCTAGCCAGAGTCTAACCTCTGTAACACTGCTTTTAATCAAGCTAGCCAGAGTCTAACTCCTGTAACACTGCTTTTAATCAAGCTAGCCAGAGTCTAACTCCTGTAACACTGCTTTTAATCAAGCTAGCCAGAGTCTAACTCCTGTAACACTGCTTTTAATCAAGCTAGCCAGAGTCTAACCTCTGTAACGCTGCTTTTAATCAAGCTAGCCAGAGTCTAACCTCTGTAACACTGCTTTTAATCAAGCTAGCCAGAGTCTAACCACTGTAACACTGCTTTTAATCAAGCTAGCCAGAGTCTAACCTCTGTAACACTGCTTTTAATCAAGCTAGCCAGAGTCTAACTCCTGTAACGCTGCTTTTAATCAAGCTAGCCAGAGTCTAACCTCTGTAACGCTGCTTTTAATCAAGCTAGCCAGAGTCTAACCTCTGTAACGCTGCTTTTAATCAAGCTAGCCAGAGTCTAACCTCTGTAACGCTGCTTTTAATCAAGCTAGCCAGAGTCTAACCTCTGTAACACTGCTTTTAATCAAGCTAGCCAGAGTCTAACTCCTGTAACACTGCTTTTAATCAAGCTAGCAAGAGTCTAACTCCTGTAACACTGCTTTTAATCAAGCTAGCCAGAGTCTAACTCCTGTAACACTGCTTTTAATCAAGCTAGCCAGAGTCTAACCTCTGTAACGCTGCTTTTAATCAAGCTAGCCAGAGTCTAACCTCTGTAACACTGCTTTTAATCAAGCTAGCCAGAGTCTAACCACTGTAACACTGCTTTTAATCAAGCTAGCCAGAGTCTAACCTCTGTAACACTGCTTTTAATCAAGCTAGCCAGAGTCTAACTCCTGTAACGCTGCTTTTAATCAAGCTAGCCAGAGTCTAACCTCTGTAACGCTGCTTTTAATCAAGCTAGCCAGAGTCTAACCTCTGTAACGCTGCTTTTAATCAAGCTAGCCAGAGTCTAACCTCTGTAACGCTGCTTTTAATCAAGCTAGCCAGAGTCTAACCTCTGTAACACTGCTTTTAATCAAGCTAGCCAGAGTCTAACTCCTGTAACACTGCTTTTAATCAAGCTAGCAAGAGTCTAACTCCTGTAACACTGCTTTTAATCAAGCTAGCCAGAGTCTAACCTCTGTAACACTGCTTTTAATCAAGCTAGCCAGAGTCTAACTCCTGTAACACTGCTTTTAATCAAGCTAGCCAGAGTCTAACCTCTGTAACACTGCTTTTAATCAAGCTAGCCAGAGTCTAACCTCTGTAACACTGCTTTTAATCAAGCTAGCCAGAGTCTAACTCCTGTAACACTGCTTTTAATCAAGCTAGCCAGAGTCTAACTCCTGTAACACTGCTTTTAATCAAGCTAGCCAGAGTCTAACCTCTGTAACACTGCTTTTAATCAAGCTAGCCAGAGTCTAACCTCTGTAACACTGCTTTTAATCAAGCTAGCCAGAGTCTAACGGCTGTAACACTGCTTTTAATCAAGCTAGCCAGAGTCTAACCTCTGTAACACTGCTTTTAATCAAGCTAGCCAGAGTCTAACTCCTGTAACACTGCTTTTAATCAAGCTAGCCAGAGTCTAACTCCTGTAACACTGCTTTTAATCAAGCTAGCCAGAGTCTAACTCCTGTAACACTGCTTTTAATCAAGCTAGCCAGAGTCTAACCTCTGTAACGCTGCTTTTAATCAAGCTAGCCAGAGTCTAACCTCTGTAACACTGCTTTTAATCAAGCTAGCCAGAGTCTAACCACTGTAACACTGCTTTTAATCAAGCTAGCCAGAGTCTAACCTCTGTAACACTGCTTTTAATCAAGCTAGCCAGAGTCTAACTCCTGTAACGCTGCTTTTAATCAAGCTAGCCAGAGTCTAACCTCTGTAACGCTGCTTTTAATCAAGCTAGCCAGAGTCTAACCTCTGTAACGCTGCTTTTAATCAAGCTAGCCAGAGTCTAACCTCTGTAACGCTGCTTTTAATCAAGCTAGCCAGAGTCTAACCTCTGTAACACTGCTTTTAATCAAGCTAGCCAGAGTCTAACTCCTGTAACACTGCTTTTAATCAAGCTAGCAAGAGTCTAACTCCTGTAACACTGCTTTTAATCAAGCTAGCCAGAGTCTAACCTCTGTAACACTGCTTTTAATCAAGCTAGCCAGAGTCTAACTCCTGTAACACTGCTTTTAATCAAGCTAGCCAGAGTCTAACCTCTGTAACACTGCTTTTAATCAAGCTAGCCAGAGTCTAACCTCTGTAACACTGCTTTTAATCAAGCTAGCCAGAGTCTAACTCCTGTAACACTGCTTTTAATCAAGCTAGCCAGAGTCTAACTCCTGTAACACTGCTTTTAATCAAGCTAGCCAGAGTCTAACCTCTGTAACACTGCTTTTAATCAAGCTAGCCAGAGTCTAACCTCTGTAACACTGCTTTTAATCAAGCTAGCCAGAGTCTAACGGCTGTAACACTGCTTTTAATCAAGCTAGCCAGAGTCTAACCTCTGTAACACTGCTTTTAATCAAGCTAGCCAGAGACTAACTCCTGTAACACTGCTTTTAATCAAGCTAGCCAGAGTCTAACCTCTGTAACACTGCTTTTAATCAAGCTAGCCAGAGTCTAACTCCTGTAACACTGCTTTTAATCAAGCTAGCCAGAGTCTAACCTCTGTAACACTGCTTTTAATCAAGCTAGCCAGAGTCTAACCTCTGTAACACTGCTTTTAATCAAGCTAGCCAGAGTCTAACTCCTGTAACACTGCTTTTAATCAAGCTAGCAAGAGTCTAACTCCTGTAACACTGCTTTTAATCAAGCTAGCCAGAGTCTAACCTCTGTAACACTGCTTTTAATCAAGCTAGCCAGAGTCTAACTCCTGTAACACTGCTTTTAATCAAGCTAGCCAGAGTCTAACCTCTGTAACACTGCTTTTAATCAAGCTAGCCAGAGTCTAACTCCTGTAACACTGCTTTTAATCAAGCTAGCCAGAGCCTAACTCCTGTAACACTGCTTTTAATCAAGCTAGCCAGAGTCTAACCTCTGTAACGCTGCTTTTAATCAAGCTAGCCAGAGTCTAGCTCCTGTAACACTGCTTTTAATCAAGCTAGCCAGAGTCTAACCTCTGTAACACTGCTTTTAATCAAGCTAGCCAGAGTCTAACCTCTGTAACACTGCTTTTAATCAAGCTAGCCAGAGTCTAACCTCTGTAACACTGCTTTTAATCAAGCTAGCCAGAGTCTAACCTCTGTAATACTGCTTTTAATCAAGCTAGCCAGAGCCTAACTCCTGTAACACTGCTTTTAATCAAGCTAGCCAGAGTCTAACCTCTGTAACACTGCTTTTAATCAAGCTAGCCAGAGCCTAACTCCTGTAACACTGCTTTTAATCAAGCTAGCCAGAGTCTAACCTCTGTAACACTGCTTTTAATCAAGCTAGCCAGAGCCTAACTCCTGTAACACTGCTTTTAATCAAGCTAGCCAGAGCATAACTCCTGTAACACTGCTTTTAATCAAGCTAGCCAGAGTCTAACCTCTGTAACACTGCTTTTAATCAAGCTAGCCAGAGTCTAACCTCTGTAACACTGCTTTTAATCAAGCTAGCCAGAGTCTAACTCCTGTAACACTGCTTTTAATCAAGCTAGCCAGAGCCTAACTCCTGTAACACTGCTTTTAATCAAGCTAGCCAGAGTCTAACCTCTGTAACACTGCTTTTAATCAAGCTAGCCAGAGTCTAACTCCTGTAACACTGCTTTTAATCAAGCTAGCCAGAGTCTAACCGCTGTAACACTGCTTTTAATCAAGCTAGCCAGAGTCTAACTCCTGTAACGCTGCTTTTAATCAAGCTAGCCAGAGTCTAACCTCTGTAACACTGCTTTTAATCAAGCTAGCCAGAGTCTAACTCCTGTAACACTGCTTTTAATCAAGCTAGCCAGAGTCTAACCCCTGTAACACTGCTTTTAATCAAGCTAGCCAGAGACTAACCTCTGTAACGCTGCTTTTATTCCTACTGCACATATGTAAACTATTATCGGGCTGCTTTGGTATATACAAATGTGTTCTTACTTGCTTGCCTGGGTAAATAAAGGTTAAATAATAATAAATACAAAAATATGACTACAGGGCCCTATTCCCCGTACCTGGTGCAACTAAGTCGATCAAGAGTCCCATTATCCAGATTCAATTAACGGAATGTTTGAATCCGCGCTTTCCCTGTTCCTCGAACGCTGATTCAGTCTCGTTAATTCGAACCAGACTTGATACTCAGGATAAGTGCGCGCGACCGCCTCACCTGAAAAGGCAGCAAGTGTCGATCGCAGAAATCCAGATTTTCTAACGGCATTGATTGATTGATTTAAAACTTTATTAACAGATTGCAGAATGGGTACAATACAGTACGACAAGTTAAATGCATAATCTATAGGCTAATGTTAAGTCCCTCATCACCCCAATCAATCAGATTATATTTCTTTAATTGTGCCTGCTGGCAGTAGGCTTAATGGAATGAATAATCGAATGAGATCTATTGCCATAGTGACTTAGAAAATCCGACGTCGGGGAACGGAAAGGTCTGGTTTAAGTCAAGCTATGCTGAAAATTATCCGGCTAACTCAGTTAGCCAGGTACGGGGAAGACACACAGGTGGTGTGAAGACAGGCAGTGTGCAATTTGTTGGTTGGTGACAGTCTATGCATGAACTTTAGGCACTGTGTGTGTGTGTGTGTGTGTGTGTGTGTGTGTGTGTGTGTGTGTGTGTGTGTGTGTGTGTGTGTGTGTGTGTGTGTGTGTGTGTGTGTGTGTGTGTGTGTGTGTGTGTGTGTGTGTGTGTGTGTGTGTGTGTGTGTGTGTGTGTGTGTACAGTACGTGTCCAAGACAAATTTCCTTGGGGATAATAATGTCTTATCTTATCTTATCTTATCTTGTCTTATCTTTGGGATTGCGTTGACCTTCACGGCACCAGGAACATCTACACCACCTCTCACCATCCCTGGTATCTGTCATTTTTATTCAGGTGTTTTCTCTTAAAAAAAGGGAAAACCTCACAATAGAATATGATAGGGCTTGTTTTGAGAGACACACCAGCGGCTCTTAGGGTCGGCGCCGGTGAAAGGCTATAGATAAAAGAACGAGGGAATGAAAATAAGAGGGAAAGGAGTTTGCGGAGGGAGAGAGAGAAAGGCCTGCTTGTGTTCACAGAGCCTCCTCCTCTCTGGTTCCGTGAAGCGCTCGCTCTCCGCTCGGTGAAATGGAGACTTGGTTTGGCATTTCTGCTGCCTGTGCCAGAGACCGCAGAGTGACAAAATCCACAGGGTGTCATAAACGAGTGAAGCCAGAGAGAGAGAGAGAGAAGGAGGGAGAGACAGAGAGAGAGAGGGAGAGAGGGAGAGGGATAGAGAGAGAGGGAGAGGGAGAGAGGGATGAGATGTGGGGATGCCAGGGGAAGACAGTTGGATCCATCTGGTCCTCATAAGTGATAGTAGGAAACAGATGAGTGCGGTGAGGAGGGGAGAGGGGGATGAGGGAGGGGAGAGGGGGATGAGGGAGGGGAAGAGGGGAGAGGAGGGGGATGAGTGTGGATCTGCTTTCGGGAGAATGTAGTATCTGTTGTGCCCTGGCATCCCCCTCTCCTCTCCTCCTTTCCATACCTCCTCTCCCTCCTTCTCTCCCTCCTCTTCGTTCCCAAGCCAACTTTTGTGGAGCTGTTTTTTGTCCACGCTGTAAAATATATATATATATATATATATATATATATATATATAATAATATAAATGTGCCTATTAAAAAGGATCTTGGGTCTTAATGCCAGTGGGGTCAGGATAATTTCACGTTTGTCGAACATAATTCCACTTATTTCTGGGATTCTCTCTACAGAAACGACATAATCTTGAAACAGATACGTTCCGCTTCTAGACATCTTCACTTGTTTCGAGAGAGTTCTATGAACAACTTCAGTCGTGATGAAACAAGTCATATTGTTTCATCCCATTGGCAGATTTCTTCACCTGTTTTTAAGAAAAAACTCTCTCTATCTCTCTTTCTTCTCTCTCCTCTCTCTACATCTCTCTCTTTCTCTCTCTCTTTCCTCTCTCTCCCCTCTCTTTCCACTCTCCCCCCTTTCTCTCCTCTCTCTCTTTACCCCCCTTTCTCTTCTCTCTCTCTCTACCCCCCTCTCTCCACTGTCTCCCCTCTCTCTTCTCTCTCTCTCTCTCTTTCTCTCTCTCTCTCTCTACCCCCCTCTCTCCGCTTTCTCCCCTCTCTCTCCTCGCTCTTTCCTCTCCCTCTCTCTAACCCCCTCGCTCCTCTTTCTTTCCTCTCTCCCTCTCCTCTCTCTCTCTACCCCCCTCTCTCCTGTTTCTTTCCCCTCTCTCTCTCTACCCCATCTCTCCTCTTTATCTCTCTCTCCCCTCTCTCTCCTCTATCTCCTCTCTCTCTCTACCTTCGCTCTCTACCTCCTCTCTCCGTCTCATTCCTTCATTCCTTCTCTCTCCTGTGTCGCTGGGTGCCATCTCTCACCGGGCTGTAGCTTTGCGTGTATTATCCTCTACAGAACACTTCCCATTAATATAATAGGCCCTGCCAGAAGCACTTAGCCCTGCAAGCCTTCTGTCAGATGATATGGTAGATGATACTGTGTGACTCACTCGCTAACACACACACACACACACACACACACACACACACACACACACACACACACACACACACACACACACACACACACACACACACACACACACACACACACACACACACACACACACACACACACACACACGCACGCACGCACACACACCAAAATCCTTGATAAAAATACCCTGACAGAATATATTGAATGTACATGAGTAGCAAACGTAAAAAATAGTAGTAAACAATGATATATCCTGACATGGCTGATCAATTACTGTATACATGAATTACTGTTTTCCCATCTATTGTCCCTGAGACATCGGGATGCCGCTTAAAGAGTCCTGTAGCACGGTATGAGAGAGCCTTCCTCTATAGGTTAACAGTATAATAATAATAATAATAATAATAATAACTGGACTTTGGAGGAGTCTTTATTCGGCATGCAGGCAGACACACGTGCGATGGGCGGCACACACACAGGAACACACACATGCAATTAGTTGGGTCGCTGATGCGATCGAGTCTCTGCACTTGACCCATCCCCCCCCCCCCCCCCCCCCGAGGGCAGCCTCTATAGCTTACCAATAATGATGTAGTATAAGGAGGTAGCTTACCAATAATGATGTAGTATAAGGAGGTAGCTTACCAATAATGATGTAGTATAAGGAGGTAGCTTACCAATAATGATGTAGTATAAGGAGGTAGCTTACCAATAATGATGTAGTATAAGGAAGTAGCTTACCAATAATGATGTAGTATAAGGAGGTAGCTTACCAATAATGATGTAGTATAAGGAGGTAGCTTACCAATAATGATGTAGTATAAGGAGGTAGCTTACCAATAATGATGTAGTATAAGGAGGTAGCTTACCAATAATGATGTAGTGTAAGGTGGTAGCTTACCAATAATGATGTAGTATAAGGAGGTAGCTTACCAATAATGATGTAGTATAAGGAGGTAGCTTACCAATAATGATGTAGTATAAGGAGGTAGCTTACCAATAATGATGTAGTATAAGGAGGTAGCTTATCAATAATGATGTAGTGTAAGGAGGTAGCTTACAAATAATGATGTAGTATAAGGAGGTAGCTTATCAATAATGATGTAGTATAAGGAAGTAGCTTACCAATAATGATGTAGTATAAGGAGGTAGCTTACCAATAATGATGTAGTATAAGGAGGTAGCTTACCAATAATGATGTAGTGTAAGGCGGTAGCTTACCAATAATGATGTAGTATAAGGAGGTAGCTTACCAATAATGATGTAGTATAAGGAGGTAGCTTACCAATAATGATGTAGTATAAGGAGGTAGCTTACCAATAATGATGTAGTATAAGGAGGTAGCTTACCAATAATGATGTAGTGTAAGGCGGTAGCTTACCAATAATGATGTAGTATAAGGAGGTAGCTTACCAATAATGATGTAGTGTAAGGCGGTAGCTTACCAATAATGATGTAGTATAAGGAGGTAGCTTACCAATAATGATGTAGTATAAGGAGGTAGCTTACCAATAATGATGTAGTGTAAGGCGGTAGCTTACCAATAATGATGTAGTATAAGGAGGTAGCTTACCAATAATGATGTAGTATAAGGAGGTAGCTTACCAATAATGATGTAGTATAAGGAGGTAGCTTACCAATAATGATGTAGTATAAGGAGGTAGCTTACCAATAATGATGTAGTATAAGGAGGTAGCTTACCAATAATGATGTAGTATAAGGAGGTAGCTTACCAATAATGATGTAGTATAAGGAGGTAGCTTACAAATAATGATGTAGTATAAGGAGGTAGCTTACAAATAATGATGTAGTATAAGGAGGTAGCTTACCAATAATGATGTAGTATAAGGAGGTAGCTTACCAATAATGATGTAGTATAAGGAGGTAGCTTACCAATAATGATGTAGTATAAGGAGGTAGCTTACCAATAATGATGTAGTATAAGGAGGTAGCTTACCAATAATGATGTAGTGTAAGGCGGTAGCTTACCAATAATGATGTAGTATAAGGAGGTAGCTTACCAATAATGATGTAGTATAAGGAGGTAGCTTACCAATAATGATGTAGTATAAGGAGGTAGCTTACCAATAATGATGTAGTGTAAGGCGGTAGCTTACCAATAATGATGTAGTATAAGGAGGTAGCTTACCAATAATGATGTAGTATAAGGAGGTAGCTTACCAATAATGATGTAGTATAAGGAGGTAGCTTACCAATAATGATGTAGTATAAGGAGGTAGCTTACCAATAATGATGTAGTATAAGGAGGTAGCTTACCAATAATGATGTAGTATAAGGAGGTAGCTTACAAATAATGATGTAGTATAAGGAGGTAGCTTATCAATAATGATGTAGTGTAAGGAGGTAGCTTACCAATAATGATGTAGTATAAGGAGGTAGCTTACCAATAATGATGTAGTATAAGGAGGTAGCTTACCAATAATGATGTAGTATAAGGAGGTAGCTTACCAATAATGATGTAGTATAAGGAGGTAGCTTACCAATAATGATGTAGTATAAGGAGGTAGCTTACCAATAATGATGTAGTATAAGGAGGTAGCTTACCAATAATGATGTAGTATAAGGAGGTATCTTACCAATAAGCGCCTTAAAAATGTACAAATACCAGTGTTTGTTGCGCCTCTCCATCAGACACACACACACACACACACACATGCACCCATGCATGCATGCACACACACACACACACACACACACACACACACACACACACACACACACACACACACACACACACACACACACACACACACACACACACTACGAGCCTCGCCTCAAAAGGGAAATGAACCCCACTATATTCTGAACACTGTGCAGAGTCTCTCCAACTAGACGACGTTTAGTTTCAGGATGAATATATGGAGAAGTGACTCTCTCTCCCCCCCCCCCGCCTGTGTTCCTCCACGCGGAGCCGTCACTCCCTCCATCCTCTCCCCCAGCGGGAGGCCTCCCGGCGGGGTGCCCGGCCCCCGCTGCACGCGGCGGGATGATGAGGCGCGCGCCGCGGCGGCGGCTCTGAGGAGCTACACTTACGGCTTGGAAATGAAACGTCAGCCTGGGTATATCGCAGCTCCGATTATTATTGAGACGTAATCACATGGCCGCTGCTGCTGCGCGCGGAGAGGAGGAAGCAGGAGAGCTGTGCGTGGAGGTGTTTATCCAGACGAGCCGCGCGGGGAAGCAGCGGGCTTGTGTCCAGACGGATCAATCTGGAGAGTATAGAAGCCCAGGAGGAAACGTGCGGTGCCGTCTCCAAGTCACAAGTCATTTGCGGTGTTCACTTCACGGCCAATGTGGGGGTGACTTTGATGCGATATAGGGGGGGTACGGATGCAGAAGTGGCCGTTCACTTTGATGTTAAAGGAACACTCCAACATTTTGGGAAAATAGCTTATTTGCCATCTACCCTGGAGTTAGACGAGAAGATACTATACCTTTTTTCTTCTCTGCACAGTAGGAGTAGGAAGACGTGCACCGTTAGCCTAGCTTAGCGTCAGTCACTGGAAGTAGGTTCCTCCATTAGCCTAGTTCCCAACGTCTTCCTACTCCTACTCCATGCACAGAGAAGAAAAAGGTATGTATCTTGTCTATCTCCAGGGTTCCCAAAATGTTGGAGTGTTAAGATACATACCTTTTTCTTCTCTGTGCAGTAGGAGTAGGAAGACATGCACCGTTAGCCTAGCTTAACGTCAGTCACTGGAAGTAGGTTCCTCCATTAGCCTAGGTTCCAACGTCTTCCTACTCCTACTGCACGCACAGAGAAGAAAAAGGTATGTACTGTATCTTCTTGTCTAACTCCAGGGTAGATGGCAAATAAGCAAATTTCCCAAAATGTTGGAGTGTTCCTTTAAAGGTGCACTGTGTCGTCTTGTGAGAGTCTGTGAATAATTTCTAAGGTATCTTTTCATAACTGAATAACATAATTGGATCCATGGAACGCTGTTTGAAGCTAGATGGCTTCTGGTAAAGTTACTATTTCACTGGTGTCGTTTTTAAAGGCAGGGTCCGCAATTTTGTCAACAAACACATCCTCGCTCCCAGTCACAACCGCCCAGTATACCAACAACCTCTTAGTACAACACTCCCTCCGGATCTGGTCCCAGTTTAGAAAACACTTTGGTCTCCACGCCATGTCACAGTCGTCACCTGTCCACAAAAACTTCCTTTTCCCTCCCTCTATGGTGGATGAAACCTTCAGCAACTGGTTTAAGAAGGGCATTCTGAACATTTATGATTTGTACCAAGACAGTTCTTTCATGTCTTTCACACAACTGTCCCTAAAGTTTAACTTACCAAAAACAAATTTTTTCAGATATCTACAGATACGTGATTTTGTTAAGAGCAAATTTGACCAGTTCCCCCATACACCCCCAAAAACTTTGATCGATCGCATCTTGGAGGTGAAGGTTGTAATCAAAGGCTCAATATCTAAACTATATAACATCATATCCCTATCCCTACCCTCCTCAGTATTGGCTATAAGACAAAACTGGGAGTCCGATCTAAATCATCAATTTACAGACAAAGAATGGGAAAATGCTCTTGCCCGAATACACTCTTCTTCAATATGTGCCCGCCATTCACTGATACAGTTCAAGCTCCTCCACCGTCTATATTGGTCAAAGACTAGACTGGCGAAGATAAATCCTGGCATGGATCCCACATGCGACCGGTGTCACCAAGCCCCTGGCTCACTTATCCATATGTTCTGGCATTGTCCAGCACTGGCCCCTTTCTGGACTTCCATTTTTAAATCTTATTCAGACATATTTTTTATGAACATTGACCCATGCCCTCTTATTGCACTATTTGGCTTGACACCGGAAAACGCTACAATATCTATTGGGCAATCCAATGCCATGGCCTTTGCCTCACTCATTGCCAGACGCCTCATCCTATTCAACTGGAAGGCAGCCACTCCCCCTTCACACTTACACTGGATGAGGGATGTCATGTCTCTTATACATATAGAGAAAATCAGATTTACTACACAAGGCCACACGGATATCTTCCACAAAACATGGCAGCCCTTCCTATCCCATTTCAAAACCCATATGACTCCATCCAATCTTGGGACCCCATGACCCCCCTCCACCCCCTATCTACCTTCATGACACTGCTAGCCCACGCATGGCTAGGGAGATGGCATTGTGGTGGTCTGCTAAGGGTGTTAAATTTACTCTCCATTTTATTTGTTTTACCATCTGGAAATTACGCTACTAAAATGGAGAGTAACACTTATATTATATATTATTATTACGGTATGTATATATAAAAATATCTCTGTTTTATCTTTGTTTTATTTTAATTTGACTTCATTTTTCTTTTGCGTAGCTTTGTCTGCCACATCTGTACTTTTGTTTAATTATTTAAATGTCTATTTTTTATTTATATCTCTTTTTTTCTTTTTTTCTTTTTCATGTATGTTTGTCGTCGCCCTCACTGGGTGGGATGGGTGGGATTAGGGGATAGGAATGAGGAAGGAAATGGAAGTTGTATAATTTTGATAACTGAAATGTATAAATATGTACTAATTCTTCCAATAAAAAAAGATAAATCTAAACAAACACATCCTAGGCTTACGTTTTGTTCCGGTTTGGTAGGTGTGTTGTTGGACCCAGGTGCAGTGCAGAACAGAGACGACGAGAGACAGGTGTTGGTTTTCGAATAAAGCACTACGTCTTCAATTAGAGTAGCCGAATGAACACGCACACGATGGTGATGAACAAAATGGGAGAAATCTCTGTCTCCAAAACACGCTAATTCTGAATCACAATACATAGGAACTCATCACAATAATCGGGGAAAACAAAGGGGAGAAAGCAAGGTCTCCAAAACACACTAAATAGCAATTCCATCAAACGACAGTGCTGCATACACATAGGATAAGAATAATCCTTTAACAACGAAATTCAACCGGCAATCAAAGTGGCACGGCGATTCAAAACATCACGAAACAAACGTATCCTCCGTGGCAAGGAGCGATAAGACTAAACATGTAGGTATCCTCACGGACAGTTTCAGTGATCGACTGACGGTGTTTGTGTGACACGGAAGAGAATATAAAGAGACATTTAACGAGTCACACCAGGTACAAATGAGTGTAATTAGGACAGGTAGACAGGGCAATTACCCACCGGGTAACGCTAGAGGTTTGCTCCCTGAGGAGAGCCAACCCCCCAAACGTTACAGGTTTTGGTTCACAGTGCCGAAACATCATTTAGTTTTCTTTTATGATAGCATAAAATAATTCTAAGAATTACAGTAAATCTCGTTCAACTCTGTACCTACGCTATTCTATCTTTTGAAGGCCACCCCTCTGTACAATGTATTTGATGCTCTGCGACGCTCATTTAGCGATTTGATGCCTCGATGCTCTACTGAGCCACTGAGCAGGTCCTTTGTTCCTGCTGCGGTTAAGTTCTTTAACGAACACCGCCAGCTCTGTGTTGAGAGGCTCTCTTCTTATCTTCTATTTACCGTGTTGTGTAATTTGTACTGTATGTTATTGTTTCTTGTTTGTGTATTTGTACTCGTTCTGGTGGCAAACCATGTTTCCCCTCTGGATTAAGAAGAAACCATACCATACCATACATCTGATTAGCACTATTACTCAGTAGTGCTCATTTATATATTATATACCCAGTTTTAATCACCTGTACATTTTATATTACACTAATCATATCGCCATGGCAATATCTTGTCTTAAAGACTCGTTGTATGATACATGATACGTTCAGCCATATCCGCTCCGGCGAAAGGATCCTATTCATTAAACACATCCACCATGTGCTCCATCGGTAGACTTATCGTACAGCGACATAATCCATAAACCCCCCCCGACAGACACAATTCCTGAACTCGCATCATTAATTTCATACAACATGACATCTTAGTGGGGAAAACCACTTTAAAGTGTTAACCAATTCCCCTTTGGGCTTAGATCGTAAACTTCCTAGGGGGGGGGGGTTAATACATTTAAATAGCATATCAAAACCATATGTGTCAACGTGACATATGATTAGAAGCATTTAGGGAGAATGGGCTTTTATGTGAGGTCCAAGTCGCGGTTGGCAAGCGTCTCAAAGTGCAGCGCGGGGACAAACTCAGGGGCTAATTTCCAGTAGCTCTCTCAGTAGCCTGACGGGAGAGATGTTGCTTAATGATCGCATAACGTGCGGCTTTGCCTTCTCCTCCTCCGAGGAGCGAGCGGCTCGGGAGCTTTTAGTCGAGAGGGACTTTTCCCCTTAAGATCGGGGGCCGCCGATATGGGTTAGGGGGCTAAAGCTGAACACATGGAGCCAGCAGAGCGCCGGGAGGACTGGTGTGGGGACGGTGTGGGGACGGTGTGGGGACGATGTGGGGACGATGTGGGGACGGTGTGGGGACGGTGTGGGGACGGTGTGGGGACGGTGTGGGGACGATGTGGGGACTGTGTGGGGACGGTGTGGGGACAGTGTGGGGACGATGTGGGGACTGTGTGGGGACGGTGTGGGGACGGTGTGGGGACGATGTGGGGACGGTGTGGGGACGATGTGGGGACGATGTGGGGACGATGTGGGGACGATGTGGGGACGGTGTGGGGACGATGTGGGGACGGTGTGGGGACGATGTGGGGACGATGTGGGGACTGATGTGGGGACGGTGTGGGGACGGTGTGGGGACTGATGTGGGGACTGTGTGGGGACGATGTGGGGACGGTGTGGGGACTGGTGTGGGGACGGTGTGGGGACTGGTGTGGGGACGGTGTGGGGACTGATGTGGGGACTGGTGTGGGGACGGTGTGGGGACGATGTGGGGACTGATGTGGGGACGATGTGGGGACGGTGTGGGGACTGGTGTGGGGACTGTGTGGGGACGATGTGGGGACGGTGTGGGGACGGTGTGGGGACGGTGTGGGGACTGGTGTGGGGACGGTGTGGGGACGGTGTGGGGACTGGTGTGGGGACGGTGTGGGGACGATGTGGGGACTGGTGTGGGGACTGTGTGGGGACGATGTGGGGACGATGTGGGGACGGTGTGGGGACGATGTGGGGACGGTGTGGGGACGGTGTGGGGACGATGTGGGGACGATGTGGGGACGATGTGGGGACGGTGTGGGGACGATGTGGGGACGATGTGGGGACTGTGTGGGGACGGTGTGGGGACTGATGTGGGGACTGATGTGGGGACGGTGTGGGGACGGTGTGGGGACTGGTGTGGGGACGGTGTGGGGACGATGTGGGGACGATGTGGGGACGATGTGGGGACGATGTGGGGACGATGTGGGGACTGGTGTGGGGACGGTGTGGGGACGGTGTGGGGACGGTGTGGGGACGGTGTGGGGACGATGTGGGGACGGTGTGGGGACTGGTGTGGGGACGATGTGGGGACGGTGTGGGGACCATGTGGGGACGGTGTGGGGACGATGTGGGGACTGGTGTGGGGACGATGTGGGGACGGTGTGGGGACGATGTGGGGACGGTGTGGGGACCATGTGGGGACGGTGTGGGGACGGTGTGGGGACTGGTGTGGGGACGGTGTGGGGACGGTGTGGGGACGGTGTGGGGACGATGTGGGGACGATGTGGGGACGGTGTGGGGACGGTGTGGGGACTGATGTGGGGACTGTGTGGGGACGGTGTGGGGACGGTGTGGGGACTGATGTGGGGACTGTGTGGGGACGGTGTGGGGACGGTGTGGGGACGGTGTGGGGACGATGTGGGGACGATGTGGGGACGGTGTGGGGACTGATGTGGGGACTGTGTGGGGACGGTGTGGGGACTGATGTGGGGACGATGTGGGGACTGATGTGGGGACGGTGTGGGGATGGTGTGGGGACGGTGTGGGGACGAGATGTTTATACAGGGCGATAACTGGAAGAAGAATGAGAGGGGAGAGAGAGGGGGGGAGAGGGAGGGGGGAGGGGAGAGTGGGGGGAGAGAGAGAGAGAGAGAGAGAGAGAGAGAGATGGTCTTCTGTTGGGTTTGTGTGTTTTTATGAGTCAGTGAGTGAGTGAGTGAGTGAGTGAGTGAGTGAGTGAGTGAGTGAGTGAGTGAGTGAGTGAGTGAGTGAGTGAGTGTGTGTGTTAGTATTTGTGGTGATAACTGGAAAATGAATGAGAGGAGAGAGAGAGAGAGATGGTCTTCTGTTGGGTTTGTATGTGCTTATATGAGTGAGTGAGTGAGTGAGTGAGTGAGTGAGTGAGTGAGTGAGTGAGTGAGTGAGTGAGTGAGTGAGTGAGTGAGTGAGTGAGTGAGTGAGTGAGTGTGTGTGTGTGTGTGTGTGTGTGTGTGTGTGTGTGTGTGTGTGTGTGTGTGTGTGTGTGTGTGTGTGTGTGTGTGTGTGTGTGTGTGTTTAGTATTTGGGGTGACAACTGTAAAAGGAATGAGAGAGAGATGGTCTTCTGTTTATCACATATGGGTTTGTGTGTTTTTATGTTTATATGAGTGAGTGGGTGAGTGAGTGAGTGAGTGAGTGAGTGAGTGAGTGAGTGAGTGAGTGAGTGAGTGAGTGAGTGAGTGAGTGAGTGAGTGGGTGGGTGGGTGAGCGAGCGAGCGAGTGAGTGAGTGAGTGAGTGAGTGAGTGAGTGAGTGAGTGAGTGATGTTTCTTCTCTCCACTCTTAAAGACCAGCTGATGGTGTTCATAAGGAGACAGAGTGCCACAGTGTATCTCTGTTTACCAGACAAACGTTAATCTCATCCCAGGCTGTTCCAGTTTCACAACAAACCAAAAATGTCTCAAATGAGAGTTATTGTCGTAAAAAGATGTTTTTTCCCGCGGCGCTCCTCATGGTTACAATCAGCTCGGTCATTATAGATAAACCACTCTCGAAAACAGCAAAGTAATAAAAAGAGAGAGAGAGAGCGAGAGAAAGAAGTGTCTATTATTCAGCCCCGACGGACGGCACGATAATGAAGAGAAGAAGAGGAGCGGACGAGTTTAATTATTCACTGTTGGTCGTCGTGTGTGTGTGTGTGTGTGTGTGTGTGTGTGTGTGTGTGTGTGTGTGTGTGTGTGTGTGTGTGTGTGTGTGTGTGTGTGTGTGTGTGTGTGTGTGTGTGTGTGTGTGTGGTGTGTGTGTGTGTGTGTGTGTGTGTGTGTGTGTGTGTGTGTGTGTGTGTGTGTGTGTGTGTGTGTGTGTGTGTGTGTGTGTGTGTGTGTGTGTGTGTGTGTGTGTGTGTGTGGTGTGTGTGTGTGTGTGTGTGTGTGTGTGTGTGTGTGTGTGTGTGTGTGTGTGCGTCTGTACACCCAGGCCAGGGCAGGACAGGGGGGCTTGGCGGCTCCAGTAGCCCCCTGTGGGAGCTCTCTGTCTGGGGGAGCGTGCCTCGTGATGGCAGCCTGATGCCCAGACGACCACAGAGGCTCCGGGGTCAAACCCAAACCCTCTTGATTGAAACAGCTGGACATTAGTGGCTCGGTTGAAAGGCATGAGGACATTAGTGGCTCGGTTGAAAGGCATGATTTTGCATTTGTGTTGACGTTTAACTATAGTGAACACTTTTGACATTCAGCTTGGAGTGCATTATACTTTAGCGATAGCAAATAGTGTTGCACTTCTCAGTAAGTGCTTTTCGTTGGTTCAATAAGACCTGACATTTTCATTTTCTAAGCAGATATATACTCAGAAAGCCCTGTTATTTTTTGAAAAAAGGGGCTTTTGAGGTGATGGCAAAAGATATAATCTGCTTAGAAAACGAAATGTCCAATCATGTTATTATTATAATTTCTCCACGTGGTAAATACACAGGTCACAACATGTTTATAGGAACATTTTTGAGTTGTATTTGGAGTGTATTTCGTGACTGTTGGGAACAAGGCTACACTGGCACACCTACTTCCAGTGAATGACGCTAAGCTAGGGTAACGTGCGGCTGTTCCCTAAAGGCCCTCCCATAGTCGAGCAGACTGTACACAGAGCAGACTCCGCGGAGGTCCGCGCGGACTCTTTGAGCTTTGATCTCAGCGGACAGCAGACCCAAAGCAGAGTCCAAGTGCGAAGCTCCTATTTTCTGACGCGCGGACGTCCGCGCCGCTGACTTGGTGTCACACAAAACGCTGCTCGGCGTTTTGGTTGACATCGAACTGCATTTAATGTGACGCCCATCTGCATTTTATTCTGAACACTCGCTCCGTGCCAAGAGAGATGTTTGAATGGCTTTTCTAAATGAACTGTGTAAAATTGCCAGTTTTATTTCGAAATATTGGAAACGGAGATAACATAGAATTTGAAATAAAACTGGTGCTTTTATTTCATGCAATGCGTGTTTGTCATTTCAGCACCACGCGCTGTCCACCTCAAGCCTATACGGTACATTGCATCTCGCTGCCTATATACCTGTTATTCAAGTGCGTAAAACTGCCCGTTTTATTATCGAAATATTGGAAACGGAGATAACATACTCTTTATTTTGACATCGGATGACGACGACATGACAGAAGTTGAACAGCGTGGGGACAATTGTGTAAACTGGCGCGTGACATGTAGGAAATTGAGGTCCGCTCGACTATGAAGGCTCAAAGAGTCCAGTGGACCTCCGCGGAGTCTGCTCTGTGTACAGTCTGCTGGACTATGGGAGGGCCTTAAGCCTACTGCATGCACAGAGAAGAAAAGGTATGTACCTGCTTGTCTAACTCCAGGGTAGATGGCAAAGAAGCTAATTTCCCAAAAAGTTGGCGTGTTCCTCTAAAAGGCACTTATGGATTCACAATGCTGTGAGTTTGACACCAACTCTAGGTCAAGTGATCAGAAATACTTTAAACATTATCTATAATGAAGCATTATAATCAGTCAGGAAAATCTAAAGTCATTAGGGGTGTAAAGGTGCACGTATCCGTACCGAACCGTTTCAGTGTGTACCGTACCGTACCGAACCGAATGGCTGTGTAGTGTACCGAACGAATACAACGGTATGTTAACCACTAACGACCGCCCACCGGGGTAGTTTTTTTTCCACAATCTAATATAATAATTATTATTTAAAGTCGATTATTAATTTCAATATAGAATATTCGTTGACAGCCCTACCAGTACAATTAGTTACTGCACACTACATCACCCCTGAGTGGAACATGGAAAGCCAAACTCCCCCCCCACTGTACCCAAAACCAGTACCGAACCGTGACTTCAAAACCGAGGTACGTACCGTACCGTGGTTTTTGTGTACCGTTACACCCCTAAAAGTCATCAGTCTAAAAAACTGATTGAGAGTACCCAGAGCTGGTTCCTGCAGAATCACATGTACGCCTACCCTGCAGGAACCGCCCTCTCCTGTGTCTCCTAAAGTGTTATCGGAAAAACTAAATAAAAGGATGTACTGCAGTGTCTTTATATATATATATATATATATATATATATATATATATATATATATATATTATATATATATATATATAAAAGATAAAATATTTATTTTGTTGTGGCTTGGCTAGCACACAGCAACCTAAAAGATATATATATATATATGGTTAGAATTCCTAGAGTAAAATAAATTGTGCGTGAACATACTGTACTCTGAACCCTTGCTACGGTATGTTCATGTTCTATATATGTTTCACCTTATTATACCAGCTTCATTTTGTATTCAATACCGGCTTCTCAGGGTCTGGAACTTCCTCATAAATCACAGAAAAAGAAAATCCAAATATTCCTGCTCTCACCGTCAAACATTGTGCGTTAATACGTTTAAAACTTAAATCCAGATCTCTCTTCCCCCCCCCCCCTCTCTCTCTCTCTCTCTCATCTCTCTCTCCTCTCTCTCTCTCTCTCTCTCTCTCTCTCTCTCCTCTCTCTCTCTCTCTCTCTCTCTCTCTCTCTCTCTCTCTCTCTCTATCTCTCTATTTCTCATTCTCCCGATCTCTCTCTCTCTCTCCCTCCCTCTTTCTCTCTCTGTCCCTCTCTCTCTATCTCTCTATCCCTCTCTCTCTCTATCCCTCTCTCTCTCTATCCCTCTCTCTCTCTCTCTATCCCTCTCTCTCTCCTGGCATGTAAATAAACCTCTGAGAGAGCTTCTCTTTGATGGCCGACGACAAGAGACTTTTATTTTTATCGGCCGAGTTCAGTTTATTTT
>NW_028173263.1:7500-25000 GCF_963971535.1 Notolepis coatsorum | reverse complement strand
ACATTTATACTACGTAACATTTATACTACGTAACATTTATACTATGTAACATTTATACTACGTAACATTTATACTACGTAACATTTATACTACGTAACAGTTATACTACGTAACAGTTATACTACGTAACATTTATACTATGTAACATTTATACTACGTAACATTTATACTACGTAACAGTTATACTACGTAACAGTTATACTACGTAACATTTATACTACGTAACATTTATACTATGTAACATTTATACTACGTAACATTTATACTATGTAACAGTTATACTACGTAACAGTTATACTAAGTAACATTTATACTACGTAACATTTATACTACGTAACAGTTATACACATTTATACTACGTAACATTTATACTATGTAACATTTATACTACGTAACATTTATACTACGTAACAGTTATACACATTTATACTACGTAACATTTATACTATGTAACATTTATACTACGTAACATTTATACTATGTAACATGTAGTACTGTATTATACTATGTAACATGTAGTACTGTATTATACTAGGTAACATGTAGTACTGTATTATACTACGTAACATGTAGTACTGTATTATACTACGTAACATGTAGTACTGTATTATACTAGGTAACATGTAGTACTGTATTATACTACGTAACATGTAGTACTGTATTATACTACGTAACATGTAGTACTGTATTATACTAGGTAACATGTAGTACTGTATTATACTACTTAACATGTAGTACTGTATTATACTAGGTAACATGTAGTACTGTATTATACTACGTAACATACTGTATTATACTACGTAACATGTAGTACTGTATTATACTACGTAACATGTAGTACTGTATTATACTAGGTAACATGTAGTACTGTATTATACTACGTAACATGTAGTAGTCAAGTCAAGTCAAGTCAAGAGTTTTAATTGTCACGGCATACAGGTATACAATGAAATGCGGGTGGTCTTGCCCGCAACGATGTGCAATACAGTGGTACATATAATAGAATCAAAAGAAGAAACAACATTGTGCAGTAACAGATAGCAGGTAACATGGAGTGACATCTCGGTATCTGTACATAGTTATTTACAGCGCATGTGTGACATGCTAGTTAGCTTTGGTAGTGCAATACACTGTTCCTGTTATTCTAATTTAAAGTGTCCTTTCCTTTGGCCATAAGTGTGCGTGTGTGCGACATGAGTGTGTGCCCGCTCATGTTAAAGTGTTAAGTGGCTGCTCGTGTGTGAGCGTGCACAGTGTGCGTGTCGTGTGTGTGTTCATGTGTGCTTGTGTGTGGACAGTTCAATGTTCTGAGCACTCAATGTACATTGTTCATGGCTCTGATGGCCTGGGGGAAGAAGCTGAGCCTAAGCCGCTCTGTCCTAGTAGCTAGGATTTGCAGGCGTCTGCCTGACCTCAGCAGCTGAAACAGGCTGTTATTGGGGTGGTGAGGGTCTTTCATTATCCTGCAGGCTCTGGATTTGCACCTCTTGTTGTATAGAACCTGCAGGGGGGGTAGTGCAATACCCGTGGTACGCTCGGCTGAGCGCACCACTTTCTGTAGGGCCTTCTTGTCCTGTGCCGTGCTGTTTCCATACCAGGCAGTACTGTATTATACTAGGTAACATGTAGTACTGTATTATACTAGGTAACATGTAGTACTGTATTATACTACGTAACATGTAGTACTGTATTATACTAGGTAACATGTAGTACTGTATTATACTAGGTAACATGTAGTACTGTATTATACTAGGTAACATGTAGTACTGTATTATACTAGGTAACATGTAGTACTGTATTATACTACGTAACATGTAGTACTGTATTATACTACGTAACATACTGTATTATACTAGGTAACATGTAGTACTGTATTATACTACGTAACATACTGTATTATACTAGGTAACATGTAGTACTGTATTATACTACGTAACATGTAGTACTGTATTATACTAGGTAACATGTAGTACTGTATTATACTACGTAACATGTAGTACTGTATTATACTACGTAACATACTGTATTATACAGTAGTAGTACAGGAAGTGATGTGATAATTGGATGGGAGTTTTACATGTAACTGAACCGTTTACATCCATGAAATATTTCCCATATATGTCGATGAAACAGAATGCAGCTTGGATCCTGATGGTCCCTACAGTACAAGCACACACACACACACACACGCACACGCACATGCACACACGCACACGCACACGCACACACACACACACTCTTGACCCCAGCGAGTCACATGGAGAACAGAACTTCAGAAGCTCAGCAGGGAGCCGCCCCTCCAGTGAACTCACTGACCCTCAGCAAATTGCTGTTGAATATTGTAATAACATTAGAACTTGGACTGGAGGCAGTAAATCATCATAGCTATTCACACACATGATCCACATGTCAGTCAGTCAGTCAGTCAGTCAGTCAGTCAGTCAGTCAGTCAGTCAGTCAGTCAGTCAGTCAGTCAGTCAGTCAGTCAGTCAGTCAGTCAGTCAGTCAGTCAGTCAGTCAGTCAGTCAGTCAGTCAGTCAGTCAGTCAGTCAGTCAGTCAGTCAGTCAGTCAGTCAGTCAGTCAGTCAGTCAGTCAGTCAGTCAGTCAGTCAGTCAGTCAGTCAGTCAGTCAGTCAGTCAGTCAGTCAGTCAGTCAGTCAGTCAGTCAGTCAGTCAGTCAGTCAGTCAGTCAGTCAGTCAGTCAGTCAGTCAGTCAGTCAGTCAGTCAGTCAGTCAGTCAGTCAGTCAGTCAGTCAGTCAGTCAGTCAGTCAGTCAGTCAGTCAGTCAGTCAGTCAGTCAGTCAGTCAGTCAGTCAGTCAGTCAGTCAGTCAGTCAGTCAGTCAGTCAGTCAGTCAGTCAGTCAGTCAGTCAGTCAGTCAGTCAGTCAGTCAGTCAGTCAGTCAGTCAGTCAGTCAGTCAGTCAGTCAGTCAGTCAGTCAGTCAGTCAGTCAGTCAGTCAGTCAGTCAGTCAGTCAGTCAGTCAGTCAGTCAGTCAGTCAGTCAGTCAGTCAGTCAGTCAGTCAGTCAGTCAGTCAGTCAGTCAGTCAGTCAGTCAGTCAGTCAGTCAGTCAGTCAGTCAGTCAGTCAGTCAGTCAGTCAGTCAGTCAGTCAGTCAGTCAGTCAGTCAGTCAGTCAGTCAGTCAGTCAGTCAGTCAGTCAGTCAGTCAGTCAGTCAGTCAGTCAGTCAGTCAGTCAGTCAGTCAGTCAGTCAGTCAGTCAGTCAGTCAGTCAGTCAGTCAGTCAGTCAGTCAGTCAGTCAGTCAGTCAGTCAGTCAGTCAGTCAGTCAGTCAGTCAGTCAGTCAGTCAGTCAGTCAGTCAGTCAGTCAGTCAGTCAGTCAGTCAGTCAGTCAGTCAGTCAGTCAGTCAGTCAGTCAGTCAGTCAGTCAGTCAGTCAGTCAGTCAGTCAGTCAGTCAGTCAGTCAGTCAGTCAGTCAGTCAGTCAGTCAGTCAGTCAGTCAGTCAGTCAGTCAGTCAGTCAGTCAGTCAGTCAGTCAGTCAGTCAGTCAGTCAGTCAGTCAGTCAGTCAGTCAGTCAGTCAGTCAGTCAGTCAGTCAGTCAGTCAGTCAGTCAGTCAGTCAGTCAGTCAGTCAGTCAGTCAGTCAGTCAGTCAGTCAGTCAGTCAGTCAGTCAGTCAGTCAGTCAGTCAGTCAGTCAGTCAGTCAGTCAGTCAGTCAGTCAGTCAGTCAGTCAGTCAGTCAGTCAGTCAGTCAGTCAGTCAGTCAGTCAGTCAGTCAGTCAGTCAGTCAGTCAGTCAGTCAGTCAGTCAGTCAGTCAGTCAGTCAGTCAGTCAGTCAGTCAGTCAGTCAGTCAGTCAGTCAGTCAGTCAGTCAGTCAGTCAGTCAGTCAGTCAGTCAGTCAGTCAGTCAGTCAGTCAGTCAGTCAGTCAGTCAGTCAGTCAGTCAGTCAGTCAGTCAGTCAGTCAGTCAGTCAGTCAGTCAGTCAGTCAGTCAGTCAGTCAGTCAGTCAGTCAGTCAGTCAGTCAGTCAGTCAGTCAGTCAGTCAGTCAGTCAGTCAGTCAGAGCAGCAGTGAAAGGAGACTCTGTGAGCTTGATGACATAATGTCTCTCAGCCTGGAGGTCTGCTGCACACTGGCATGTGATGAATGTACGACATGTCAAGGCTGAGAAAGAGAAAGAAAGAACACAACATCCACTTAGAGAATACTGCAACGTGGTCTTAATGTTTAAACTCTTAATGTTTAAAATACACAGCTGACAGATGATGATTACTGGATATATAGGTATGATACACACCATTGTATCCTTAGTTTACAGTAAGGTTGGTTGGCATCATCCCTGGCGGCTCGGCTAGAGACTATCATTGGCTCTTGTACATTCTCAAGGCATTGACCGGCAAACAGCCCCTGTATATAGCTGCCCTGTGGGACACGGAGGCTCCAAACAGCCAGTGTATATAGCTGCCCTGTGGGACACCAAGGCTCCAAACAGCCACTGTATATAGCTGCCCTGTGGGACACCAAGGCTCCAAACAGCCACTGTATATAGCTGCCCTGTGGGACACCAAGGCTCCAAACAGCCCCTGTATAGAGCTGCCCTGTGGGACACGAGGGCTCCAAACAGCCACTGTATATAGCTGCCCTGTGGGACACCAAGGCTCCAAACAGCCACTGTATATAGCTGCCCTGTGGGACACCAAGGCTCCAAACAGCCACTGTATATAGCTGCCCTGTGGGACACGGAGGCTCCAAACAGCCACTGTATAGAGCTGCCCTGTGGGACACGGAGGCTCCAAACAGCCACTGTATATAGCTGCCCTGTGGGACACGGAGGCTCCAAACAGCCACTGTATATAGCTGCCCTGTGGGACACGGAGGCTCCAAACAGCCACTGTATATAGCTGCCCTGTGGGACACCAAGGCTCCAAACAGCCACTGTATAGAGCTGCCCTGTGGGACACGGAGGCTCCAAACAGCCACTGTATATAGCTGCCCTGTGGGACACGGAGGCTCCAAACAGCCACTGTATATAGCTGCCCTGTGGGACACGGAGGCTCCAAACAGCCACTGTATATAGCTGCCCTGTGGGACACGGAGGCTCCAAACAGCCACTGTATAGAGCTGCCCTGTGGGACACCAAGGCTCCAAACAGCCCCTGTATATAGCTGCCCTGTGGGACACCGAGGCTCCAAACAGCCCCTGTATATAGCTGCCCTGTGGGACACCGAGGCTCCAAACAGCCCCTGTATAGAGCTGCCCTGTGGGACACCAAGGCTCCAGCCCATCAAACACCATCTAGTAGTAACTGGATCACATTTAAAATACCACAGACTATAGTACAGGACTCGGCAGGACAGCATTCTCTCATGCAGCCCCAAAGTCCTGGAATGACATTCGGTCAAAGTTAAAGTTGGAAGGTCTTCCTTCCCCTTAGGGAATTTAAATGTCTGATTTCATTTCTAAACGATTCATGTTGTAACTGTTTTTTACCGTAACTGATGGCACTGCACATTGTTTTGTTGTTTTATCTGGTTGTTCACTCAGCAGTTCTGTAAAATGACGTGGCCTCGCCTCAGAGCTCACCTGAGTGTAAATAAAGGTTTCAATCAAAAGAGAGGGAGATGGAGAAGAAGAGCCTGGTCCACATAGTACAGTAGGGTTACAGATGAAGAGGATAGGTACATGTACAGTATGTCCACAATATACCACTGAACCCGTTAGAAACAACATGAAAATCGACTAGTATTGAGGGGCGACAGTGGCTCTGGAGGTAGAGCAGTCGTCTGGTAATCCAGAGGTTCCCGGTCAAGACACTTGACCCCTAACTGCTCCCGGTGGGCAGGTTGGCACCTTGCGTGGTCGCCTCCGCCGTCAGTGTGTGAATGTGTGAGTGAACGGGTAAAATGTGAGGAATAAATTGTAAAACGCGTTGGATAAAAGCTTGTTATATAAATGCAGCCATTTAGTATTTCTAGTACTGTGGCCTATACGTCGCCCAGCCATTCAGATTCAGACTCAGATTCAGAGTTTTATTTGCCATAATGCAACAATTACAATGGAATTCTTACTATCCGTTTGCCAGACACTAGTGATTTAGTCTCCTCCTCCGTAAGAGGCGCTCTGCAAGTTCGTACACATTTACATTTACCGGTACATTTACATTTGGTCATTTAGCTGAAACGCTTTTATCCAAAGCGACTTACAAGTTCTGTACGACAATAAGTCATCAGGAAGGAAGGGCACAACTCTATCAGCTGAGTAACAATGTTCATCAAAGTGTTGAGTGCTACAGTGTGGGTTAGTTTATTAGGACAAGTGCCTGACAGTAAGGTTAGTTAGGGTTAGATTTTTTGTTGTCCTAACTGTCCTTACTTCTCTCTGTGTGTGTGTGTGTGTGTGTGTGTGTGTGTGTGTGTGTGTGTGTGTGTGTGTGTGTGTGTAGCACCCGGTGTACTGTGTTAACGTGGTGGGCACCCAGAACGCCAACAACCTGATCACCGTGTCGACGGACGGCAGAATGTGTTCCTGGAGCCTCGACATGCTCTCACAGCCTCAGGTACACTGATCACAGATCAGTTACTAATGTAACACATGCTCTCTCACAGCCTCAGGTACACTGATCACAGATCAGTTACTAATGTAATACATGCTCTCTCCCAGCCTCAGGTACACTGATCACAGATCAGTTACTAATGTAATACATGCTCTCACAACCTCAGGTACACTGACCACAGATCAGTTACTAATGTAATACATGCTCTCTCACAGCCTCAGGTACACTGATCACAGATCAGTTACTAATGTAATACATGCTCTCACAGCCTCAGGTACACTGATCACAGATCAGTTACTAATGTAATACATGCTCTCACAGCCTCAGGTACACTGATCACAGATCAGTTACTAATGTAATACATGCTCTCTCCCAGCCACAGGTACACTGATCACAGATCAGTTACTAATGTAATACATGCTCTCACCCAGCCTCAAGTACACTGATCACAGATCAGTTACTAATGTAATACATTAGCCACAGGTGCACTAAACTGACCCCAGATCAGATACTAATACATGGAACCAGGGCTGGCGTTAACTCCCTTCCAATAGACCTGTTCGCTGTATACAAACATACCGTGTTCGAGCCAATCAGCAACACCAACTGAGTCACGTGACTAAAAGTTGCCCCGGACCTGTGCGAGCTGCTGCGCTAAAAACGTACGACGGGGCTCCATGGAGACACCATGACACTCCCCTGACTAACAGTATAATGGAGCTCTATGGAGACACCATGACACTCCCCTGACTAACAGTATAATGGAGCTCTATGGAGACACCATGACACTCCCCTGACTAACAGTATAATGGAGCTCTATGGAGACACCATGACACTCCCCTGACTAACAGTATAATGGAGCTCTATGGAGACACCATGACACTCCCCTGACTAACAGTATAATGGAGCTCTATGGAGACACCATGACACTCCCTTGACTAACAGTATAATGGAGCTCTATGGAGACACCATGACACTCCCCTGACTAACAGTATAATGGAGCTCTATGGAGAAACCATGACACTCCCCTGACTAACAGTATAATGGAGCTCTATGGAGAAACCATGACACTCCCCTGACTAACAGTATAATGGAGCTCTATGGAGACACCATGACACTCCCCTGACTAACAGTATAATGGGGCTCTATGGAGACACCATGACACTCCCCTGACTAACAGTATAATGGGGCTCTATGGAGACACCATGACACTCCCCTGACTAACAGTATAATGGAGCTCTATGGAGACACCATGACACTCCCCTGACTAACAGTATAATGGAGCTCTATGGAGACACCATGACACTCCCCTGACTAACAGTATAATGGAGCTCTATGGAGACACCATGACACTCCCTTGACTAACAGTATAATGGAGCTCTATGGAGACACCATGACACTCCCCTGACTAACAGTATAATGGAGCTCTATGGAGACACCATGACACTCCCCTGACTAACAGTATAATGGAGCTCTATGGAGACACCATGACACTCCCCTGACTAACAGTATAATGGAGCTCTATGGAGACACCATGACACTCCCCTGACTAACAGTATAATGGAGCTCTATGGAGACACCATGACACTCCCCTGACTAACAGTATAATTGAGCTCTATGGAGACACCATGACACTCCCCTGACTAACAGTATAATGGAGCTCTATGGAGAAACCATGACACTCCCCTGACTAACAGTATAATGGAGCTCTATGGAGACACCATGACACTCCCCTGACTAACAGTATAATGGAGCTCTATGGAGACACCATGACACTCCCCTGACTAACAGTATAATGGAGCTCTATGGAGACACCATGACACTCCCTTGACTAACAGTATAATGGAGCTCTATGGAGACACCATGACACTCCCCTGACTAACAGTATAATGGAGCTCTATGGAGACACCATGACACTCCCCTGACTAACAGTATAATGGAGCTCTATGGAGACACCATGACACTCCCCTGACTAACAGTATAATGGAGCTCTATGGAGACACCATGACACCCCCCTGACTAACAGTATAATGGAGCTCTATGGAGACACCATGACACTCCCCTGACTAACAGTATAATGGAGCTCTATGGAGACACCATGACACTCCCCTGACTAACAGTATAATGGAGCTCTATGGAGACACCATGACACTCCCCTGACTAACAGTATAATGGAGCTCTATGGAGACACCATGACACTCCCCTGACTAACAGTATAATGGAGCTCTATGGAGACACCATGACACTCCCCTGACTAACAGTATAATGGAGCTCTATGGAGACACCATGACACTCCCCTGACTAACAGTATAATGGAGCTCTATGGAGACACCATGACACTCCCCTGACTAACAGTATAATGGGGCTCTATGGAGAAACCATGACACTCCCCTGACTAACAGTATAATGGAGCTCTATGGAGACACCATGACACTCCCCTGACTAACAGTATAATGGAGCTCTATGGAGACACCATGACACTCCCCTGACTAACAGTATAATGGAGCTCTATGGAGACACCATGACACTCCCCTGACTAACAGTATAATGGAGCTCTATGAAGACACCATGACACTCCCCTGACTAACAGTATAATGGAGCTCTATGGAGACACCACGACACTCCCCTGACTAACAGTATAATGGAGCTCTATGGAGACACCATGACACTCCCCTGACTAACAGTATAATGGAGCTCTATGGAGACACCATGACACTCCCCTGACTAACAGTATAATGGAGCTCTATGGAGACACCAGGACACTCCCCTGACTAACAGTATAATGGAGCTCTATGGAGACACCATGACACTCCCCTGACTAACAGTATAATGGAGCTCTATGGAGACACCATGACACTCCCCTGACTAACAGTATAATGGAGCTCTATGGAGACACCATGACACTCCCCTGACTAACAGTATAATGGAGCTCTATGGAGACACCATGACACTCCCCTGACTAACAGTATAATGGAGCTCTATGGAGACACCATGACACTCCCCTGACTAACAGTTGTTTCAAACTAAAGCGGCTGGATGCCATTTAGTGTGAGACTTTCACCTTTTACATAATATCTAACGTGTGGCATGGATTGATTGTTTAGAATCGCTAGCATGTAGGGGTGTAACGGTACACACAAACCACGGTTCGGTACGTACCTCGGTTTTGAAGTCACGGTTCGGTACGGGTTTTCGGTACAGTGGGGGAAAGTTTGGCTTTCCATGCTCCACTCGGGGGTGATGTAGTGTGCAGTAACTAATTGTACTTGTAGGGCTGTCAACGAATATTCTATATTGAAATTAATAATCGACTTGTAATTTTATTTTTTTAAATAATAATAATTATATTAGATTGTGGAAAAAAAACAGCCCCCGGTGGGCGGTCGTTAGTGGTTAACATTGAATTGATTGATTGATTGAAAAGTTTATTAACAGATTGCAGAATGGGTACAGTACAGTACAGCTCAATACATACAATTGTTAAGGGGATGCAGACCTGAGAAAGACTTTCGTCTTGTTTACATCAGGGTCCCCCATTTTCAATTCATCATATGACACACACGACATACAGATAGACAGTACTGCTACATCTATACATTTATGACATACCAGATTTTCAAATACAGTACTGTTTGTGATACAAAAAAAATCCAGAAAAAGAGTGTATATACATTTGACATAGAAACTGTGCATTGGGGGAGGTTGGGTAGGTGGGGTGGGGCTGTACATTGGAGGTGGGGGGGGGGGGTTGGGTAGGGGGGGACACACACTGTACATTGGAATACTGACATACATTTGACATAGAAACTGTACATTGGAGGAGGTTGGGTGGGTGGGGTGTGGTTGGGTGGGGCTGTACATTGGAATACTGACAAAGCCATGCTTGGTCTTTATTGTACAACTGGGTTAGGACATTTGTAGGGGCCAGTTTTGAATTGCAGTCTCCCGTAGGTGTTCTTTGAGAGTGTTTTTGAAGGTGGGTAGTGATTCACATTCCTTTACAGCTTTGGGTAGGGCGTTCCACATTGTTGTGGCATAATTGCTAAACGTGTTTAGTCCCTTGTTTGAGCCGAATCTGGGTTTTACATGATTTGTGGAGCTCCCTCTGGTGTTGTGATCGTGGTATTCACTGACCTTTGGGAAGTATTTTGACATGTACATGGGTACCTTGGTCGTGTAGTGTATCTTGTAGACCAGGCCCATTGCAAGTTGCTGTACTCTGTCGTCTACTCTAAGCCATCCAAGGTTGGCAAAGTGGGCAGGGGTGAGGTGGGTTCTAGGAGTCAGGTCAAGCAGTAGTCTGACTAGTTTGTTTTGAGATGTTTGTAATTTTGTTTTTAGTGCCTTTGAGGTGCTTTGGTACCATGAGGTGCAAGCATAGTCGTAGTACCCTTGAATGAGTGCTCCTGCCAGAGTCTTCAGGGTATTCTTGTTTACCAGGGAGGAGATCCGGTACAAGAATCGAGTTCGTTGATTGACTTTTTTTATTACATTGGATGCCATTTTGTCACAGGAAAGATTAGCCTCTAGGATGGAACCCAGGTAGGTAATTTCATCTTTCCTTGTGATAATATTGTCACCCACTGTAACTGAGAAGCCGTCGGTTTTGCTGAGTTTGTTATTTGAACCGAAGAGAATGGACTCTGTTTTGCCCATGTGTAATGATAGTTTGTTATCAGCGAGCCATATGCAGATTTTGCCTAGTTCTGAGCTGAGGGTTTTTTCAACCTGTAACTTGTTCTTGTCAGAGACCAGCAGGGCTGAGTCGTCCGCAAACAGGAACAAGTTGCAGTCACAAGCTGACGACATGTCATTTGCATAAATTAGGAACAGTAGTGGTAGTGGAATCCGTTGTATTCGTTCGGTACACTACACAGCCATTCGGTTCGGTACGGTACGGTACACACTGAAACGGTACGGTTCGGTACGGATACCTTTACACCCCTACTAGCGTGGCTAACGAATGTGAATATATTGTAGTCTGCCCCGTTGTTCTGACCAGGATCCCTTTTGCCTTCTTGACGCGCGCTCACACTGAGTCTGACGTACACACAGCCAACAGGTCTATTCATTTGACCTATTTCACTAGTATGTTGCCATGGCAACAGAATGCAATTCTCTCTTTGAAAACGACAGGAGCTGTTGAGAAATTACCTTCAGAGTCCAGACAACTGAAAGTGTATTATTATGAAAACTAATTCCCCAATGATGGAGCATTTGTTCTCCAAGTAATTTCTCTCTATAGACTGAATGTAAGAACCTGTTATAGCTAAATGTATTTGACATTTATTTAAATGGTGTGTGTGTGTGTGTGTGTGTGTGTGTGTGTGTGTGCGTGTGCGTGTGCGTGTGCGTGCGCGTGCGCGTGCGTGTGCGTGTGCGTGCGCGCGTGTGCGTGTGTGCGTGTGTGCGTGTGTGTGTGTGTGTGTGTGTGTGTGTGTGCAGGAGAGCATGGAGCTGGTGTATAACAAGTCTAAGCCGGTGGCCGTGACAGCCATGGCGTTCCCCACGGGAGACGTCAACAACTACGTGGTGGGAAGCGAGGAAGGCACCGTGTACACGGCCTCCAGACACGGCAGGTCAGTAGGCACAGTATACACTTGTCATGGTTTTGCTTTATTTCACCTCTCTGTGAGGGACAGCTGTCTATTTTTGCTTTATTTCACCTCTCTGTGAGGGATAGCTTTCAAATTGTCAATCCCTGTTCCATGTGGTTAATTGCCTCATGGGTCGGCAGGTGTGTGGGCTTGATTGCACCTGATGCAGTGCAGCTGTGCCTATGGCCATGTGGAGTCTATTTAAGTTTGGATCTCGCAGTGTCAACTGCTAATTCATTTCCTAGTCTTGGCTGTCCTTTTGGTCACGCTCATTATATTGAAGTTTAGTCTGATTCAGAGTTTAGTTTTTATGGTAGTCATTCTTAGTTTAGGCTACTTGCTTTATTCTATACATTGACTCCCTTAGTGGAGGTTTATTGTTTAACTTTTTTCAATATAAACTCCGTTATTAGGAGGTGCCCTTGTGGCTTATTTACTTTTATACTATACCTCTTTATCGAGAGTAGTCCTGTTTTTTGGACTTCATTTATTTTCTTAATTTCTCTCGTTGAGCCTTCCACCTGTAAAGGATGTTTTGTGTTGTTACATTTGTCCCCTCTCCTAAAATATCTGTGTAAGCAGTCTAGTGGTTGTTCGTTTCACGGATAACTTTAAGAGTCCCTGTTATCTGCTTGTGACACACACAAACACACACACCCACAGCCCTCACAACACTGCATCTAGATACGGCAGGTTAGTAGACACAGCATACATAAATGACCACAACACTCTAAGATAAGATAAGATAAGATAAGATGATCCTTTATTGATCCCCTTGGGGAAATTCAGGTGTCAAAGCAGCATGGGGGGGGGGGATACAGGGTGTTAGATCCTGATCAAACTGGCCAGTATCACGTCTTCGTCTGTTTGGCCCTCCATCCAATTCCTCTGCGTTGTGTCATTTTAATGGTCCTGACGTCTCTATACTGGCCGATAAGATCCTTATCTCTCCCCGTTAGTACAATCCGCAAACCATAATAATTCTCCACCTCCGTAAGAATCCGACACTTCGACAACGTGAAATACCTTACAAGGAAAAGCATGGTTTTATTTGATAAACAGAAACCTCAGCTCAGATGTTAACAGATTGTATTGTCCTTGAAGAGTCTATTCTAATGATCTTTCGTGTGTTCGTCTATCGTCCTTTTGTTATTCAGTCCAATAGTGTTCAGGCCTGGTCTTTAGCCTAACCCTCCTCGCGTTAGCCGAAGCTAATGATGATGTGGCATTCTCCCCCCCCCCCCCTCCTCTCTGTGATGAGAGGAGAGAGTGTCTTCTGTGTGATCTCAGTCCTACTCGCTCTTGGTCTCCCAGATTTCTAGTCTGCTCTACACCCGGAAACACCGTTCGACTTATAGATCTTCGCCGTAGCAACGACGGCCAGCCTTCTGGTTGTCATGCGACGTGCTGTCATGACAACTGCATAACCTTTACACACATTTCACGTTTCATTAAGATGAACCTCTCTCCCTCCTGCTCTGGGCCTACACTCTCTTATCTATGTTCTTACAAGGAATGTAAACATTCGGCTGGCTGCTAAACCTTCTGCTGGCTACTGCCTCTTCTTCTATCACCGTTTTCTAAAGCAAACCATGCACATTTCGATCTCACCGTTTTAGCTGTGATCATCTCCCCCCAATCTATACATCACATACATTGAAAAAGCACCCCAAATCCTTCAAGGGTGAGCGATGCATAGCTTCACAGTCCTATATGTACACTTAAAGTATAGATACAAATACAATATAAAATTAAAAAGTGATATTATTTAGTCTCTAGTGCAAAATACAAGATAGTCAGTACGGTGATGTAAGTCTCTAGTTCTCAAGTCCCGAGTTCTCAAGGCTGAGTCTAACTTACCATCTTTAGATAATAAAGTACTCAACATCTACTGTCTTTAACTATGAATGAACACAACACTCTAACTCCCCATCTTTAGATAATAAAGTCCTCAACCTCTACTGTCTTTAACTATGAATGAACACAACACTCTAACTTACCATCTTTAGATAATAAAGTACTCAACATCTACTGTCTTTAACTATGAATGAACACAACACTCTAACTTACCATCTTTAGATAATAAAGTACTCAACATCTACTGTCTTTAACTATGAATGAACACAACACTCTAACTTACCATCTTTAGATAATAAAGTACTCAACCTCTACTGTCTTTAACTATGAATGAACACAACACTCTAACTCACCATCTTTAGATAATAAAGTACTCAACCTCTACTGTCTTTAACTATGAGTGAACACAACACTAACTTACCATCTTTAGATAATAAAGTACTCAACCTCTACTGTCTTTAACTATGAATGAACGCAACACTCTAACTTACCATCTTTAGATAATAAAGTACTCAACCTCTACTGTCCTTAACCATGAATGAACACAACACTCTAACTCACCATCTTTAGATAATAAAGTACTCAACCTCTACTGTCTTTAACTATGAATGAACACAACACTCTAACTCACCATCTTTAGACAATAAAGTACTCAACATCTACTGTCTTTAAGTATGAATGAACACAACACTCTAACTCACCATCTTTAGATGATAAAGTACTCAACATCTACTGTCTTTAAATATGAATGAACACAACACTCTAACTCACCATCTTTAGATAATAAAGTACTCAACCTCTACTGTCTTTAACTATGAATGAACACAACACTCTAACTCACCATCTTTAGACAATAAAGTACTCAACCTCTACTGTCTTTAACTATGAATGAACACAACACTGTAACTCACCATATTTAGATAATAAAGTACTCAACCTCTACTGTCTTTAACTATGAATGAACACAACACTCTAACTTACCATCTTTAGATAATAAAGTACTCAACCTCTACTGTCTTTAAATATGAATGAACACAACACTCTAACTCACCATCTATAGACAATAAAGTACTCAACCTCTACTGTCTTTAACTGTGAGTGAACACAACACTCTAACTTACCATCTTTAGATAATAAAGTACTCAACCTCTACTGTCTTTAACTATGAATGAACACAACACTCTAACTCACCATCTTTAGATAATAAAGTACTCAACCTCTACTGTCTTTAACTGTGAGTGAACACAACACTCTAACTCACCATCTTTAGACAATAAAGTACTCAACCTCTACTGTCTTTAACTATGAGTGAACACAACACTCTAACTCACCATCTTTAGATAATAAAGTACTCAACCTCTACTGTCTTTAACTATGAATGAACACAACACTCTAACTCACCATCTTTAGATAATAAAGTACTCAACCTCTACTGTCTTTAACTATGAATGAACACAACACTCTAACTCACCATCTTTAGACAATAAAGTACTCAACCTCTACTGTCTTTAACTATGAATGAACACAACACTCTAACTCACCATCTTTAGATAATAAAGTACTCAACCTCTACTGTCTTTAACTATGAATGAACACAACGCTCTAACTAACCATCTTTAGATAATAAAGTACTCAACCTCTACTGTCTTTAACTATGAATGAACACAACACTAACTTACCATCTTTAGATAATAAAGTACTCAACCTCTACTGTCTTTAACTATGAATGAACGCAACACTCTAACTTACCATCTTTAGATAATAAAGTACTCAACCTCTACTGTCCTTAACCATGAATGAACACAACACTCTAACTCACCATCTTTAGATAATAAAGTACTCAACCTCTACTGTCTTTAACTATGAATGAACACAACACTCTAACTCACCATCTTTAGACAATAAAGTACTCAACATCTACTGTCTTTAAGTATGAATGAACACAACACTCTAACTCACCATCTTTAGATGATAAAGTACTCAACATCTACTGTCTTTAAATATGAATGAACACAACACTCTAACTCACCATCTTTAGATAATAAAGTACTCAACCTCTACTGTCTTTAACTATGAATGAACACAACACTCTAACTCACCATCTTTAGATAATAAAGTACTCAACCTCTACTGTCTTTAACTATGAGTGAACACAACACTCTAACTCACCATCTTTAGATAATAAAGTACTCAACCTCTACTGTCTTTAACTATGAATGAACACAACACTCTAACTCACCATCTTTAGATAATAAAGTACTCAACCTCTACTGTCTTTACCTATGAGTGAACACAACACTCTAACTCACCATCTTTAGACAATAAAGTACTCAACCTCTACTGTCTTTAACTGTGAGTGAACACAACACTCTAACTCACCATCTTTAGATAATAAAGTACTCAACCTCTACTGTCTTTAACTATGAATGAACACAACACTCTAACTCACCATCTTTAGATAATAAAGTACTCAACCTCTACTGTCTTTAACTGAGTGAACACAACACTCTAACTCACCATCTTTAGATAATAAAGTACTCAACCTCTACTGTCTTTAACTATGAATGAACACAACACTCTAACTCACCATCTTTAGATAATAAAGTACTCAACCTCTACTGTCTTTACCTATGAGTGAACACAACACTCTAACTCACCATCTTTAGACAATAAAGTACTCAACCTCTACTGTCTTTAACTATGAATGAACACAACACTGTAACTCACCATCTTTAGATAATAAAGTACTCAACCTCTACTGTCTTTAACTATGAGTGAACACAACACTCTAACTCACCATCTTTAGATAATAAAGTACTCAACCTCTACTGTCTTTAACTATGAATGAACACAACACTCTAACTCACCATCTTTAGATAATAAAGTACTCAACCTCTACTGTCTTTAACTGTGAGTGAACACAACGCTCTAACTCACCATCTTTAGACAATAAAGTACTCAACCTCTACTGTCTTTAACTATGAATGAACACAACACTCTAACTCACCATCTTTAGATAATAAAGTACTCAACCTCTACTGTCTTTAACTATGAGTGAACACGACACTCTAACTCACCATCTTTAGACAATAAAGTACTCAACCTCTACTGTCTTTAACTATGAATGAACACAACACTCTAACTCACCATCTTTAGATAATAAAGTACTCAACCTCTACTGTCTTTAACTATGAGTGAACACAACACTCTAACTTACCATCTTTATATAATAAAGTACTCAACCTCTACTGTCTTTAACTATGAATGAACACAACACTCTAACTCACCATCTTTAGACAATAAAGTACTCAACCTCTACTGTCTTTAACTATGAATGAACACAACACTCTAACTCACCATCTTTAGATAATAAAGTACTCAACCTCTACTGTCTTTAACTATGAGTGAACACGACACTCTAACTCACCATCTTTAGATAATAAAGTACTCAACCTCTACTGTCTTTAACTATGAATGAACACAACACTCTAACTCACCATCTTTAGATAATAAAGTACTCAACCTCTACTGTCTT
>NW_028173264.1:0-67500 GCF_963971535.1 Notolepis coatsorum | reverse complement strand
CCACACCAGCCCACACACCAGCCCACACTCTGGCCCACACACTGGCCCACACCGGCCCACACACTGGCCCACACACCAGCCCACACACCGGCCCACACACCGGCCCACACACTGGCCCACCCACCAGCCCAGACACCAGCCCACACACCGGCCCACACTCTGGCCCACACACTGGCCCACACCAGCCCACACACTGGCCCACACCAGCCCACACACCAGCCCACACACTGGCCCACACACCAGCCCACACACCAGCCCACACACCAGCCCACACACCAGCCCACACACCGGCCCACACACCAGCCCACACACTGGCCCACACACCAGCCCACACACTGGCCCACACCAGCCCACACACCAGCCCACACACCAGCCCACACACCGGCCCACACACCAGCCCACACATCGACTCACACACCGGCCCACACACCGGCCCACACATCGACTCACACACCGGCCCACATACCGGCCCACACATCGACTCACACACTGGCCCACACACCGGCCCACACACCGGCCCACACACCGGCCCACACACCGGCCCACACACCGGCCCACACACCGGCCCACACACTGGCCCACACACCGGCCCACACACCAGCCCACACACCAGCCCACACACCGGCCCACACTCTGGCCCACACACTGGCCCACACCAGCCCACACACTGGCACACACACCAGCCCACACACTGGCCCACACCAGCCCACACACCAGCCCACACACTGGCCCACACACCAGCCCACACACTGGCCCACACCAGCCCACACACCAGCCCACACACTGGCCCACACACTGGCCCACACCAGCCCACACACCAGCCCACACACCAGCCCACACATCGGCCCACACACCGGCCCACATTAGTGGCCCACACACCAGCCCACACTCCAGCCCACACACCAGCCCACACACCAGCCCACACACCAGCCAAACACACCGGCCCACACACTGGCCCACACCAGCCCACACACTGGCCCACACTCTGGCCCACACACCAGCCCACACACCAGCCAAACACACCGGCCCACACACTGGCCCACACCAGCCCACACACCGGCCCACACATCGACTCACACACCGGCCCACATACCGGCCCACACATCGACTCACACACTGGCCCACACACCGGCCCACACACCGGCCCACACTCTGGTCCACACATCGACTCACACACTGGCCCACACACCGGCCCACACACCGGCCCACATTAGTGGCCCACACACCGACTCACACTGGCCCACACCGGCCCGCCGTACAGACCATGTAGCCTGGGAGATGACTGAAATCACTGCAAGAGCTGCTAGGCTATTTTTAAGCATCTTTTGTGGCAATTTTCATTTTTTTACATCTAACTTTTTCACCCCTACCCTACCAAAATGGGCTGATCCGAGTGGACTAAATGGGCCAGTCGAACCCCCCCCCCCCCCCATCAAAAAAAATAAAAAACCAGACCACTTTACTTCCGGCCCATCGGGATTCGTCCTGAACGTCCCGATGGCCAGTCCTGCATGGGGCAGCGCTCCACTTATGAAAATAGTTATGATATTACCTACAAGCTGACCACTACCGAATTAACCACATCATCACTTATGAAAATAGTTGTGGTTATGATATAAGCTACAAACTAACCACCACAGAATTAACCACATCATCACTTATGAAAATAGTTGTGGTTATGATATTACCTACAAGCTAACCACCACTACAGAATTAACCACATCATCACTTATGAAAATAGTTGTGGTTATGATATTAACTACAAGCTGACCACTACAGAATTAACCACATCATCACTTATGAAAATAGTTGTGGTTATGATATTACCTACAAGCTAACCACCACAGAATTACATTACAAAGCATCACACATCTGTGCTGCAATGCCAGGTAGTCCCATTCACACAGACGCTGGGGCAAACCAACCCTGGGAATTTCAATATACCTGCTGCCGGCATAATGCTGCATCAACGTTCACCCCCCATTCCCCAATACTCAATATTTCAGCTGATGCTGAAACCCTAATTCATGCTTTTGTCTCATCACGTCTAGACTACTGTAATGCACTTTTTTCAGGCCTACCTAATTCAAGCATAAAAATCTTCAACTCGTGCACAATTCGGCTGCACAGATACTAACTAAAACTAGAAAATGTTATCACATCATACCAGTTTTGTCCGCCCTACACTGGCTTCCTATTCAAGCCCGATCTGACTTTAAAGTGCTACTCCTCACCTACAACATTTTAAATGGGCTTGCACCGCTCTATCTATCCGATCTCATCTCTCGATACTCGCCCGCTCGTGCTCTGCGCTCACAAAATGCGGGGCGTCTATAGAAATCTACCGGCCACAGAGCCTTTGTCTACCGCGCGCTCCCTACCTGTGGAACAAATGACCTGCCGTCGTCAGGGGCGCCTGCTCTGTCGAAGCTTTTAAATCCCTGCTTAAGACCCATCTTTTCTCTCTCTCCTTCAACCTACCCTGATCTCACCTGGTCGGGGACTGACCCTTAGATTAACCTTTTCCGCCTGTGCGGTCCGTCGGTGGACCGCAAAAAGGACACCTGGTCATAAATCAATATCTCCAGTTTGTTCTATAAAAGTAGCGATTTTATTTTCAAACTTATTCAAGTATAAACATCATAACCATGTCACAACAGCATGTATAATGTATATTATCATAAATATGTTAGTTTAGGAATAGGTTAAAGTGTTACTAGATAGATTTTCCTTTTCGAAATGTCTGTATATTTTGCGAGAGGCGACCATTTTGGAAAACCTTGAATCATGGGAATTGTAGTTTCTTTCAACTTTTAACGTAACTTTTAACGTAACTTTCAACTTTTAACGTAACTTTTAACGTAACTTTCAACGTAACTTTCAACTTTCAACTTTCAACTTTCAACTTTCAACTTTCAACTTTCAACTTTCAACTTTTAACTTTTAACTTTCAACTTTCAACTTTCAACTTTCAATCAACTTTCAACTTTCAACTTTTAACTTTCAACTTTCAACGTAACTTTCAACGTAACTTTCAACGTAACTTTCAACTTTCAACGTAACTTTCAACTTTCAACGTAACTTTCAACTTTCAGCGTAACTTTCAACGTAACTTTCAACTTTCAACTTAATTTTCACCGTAACTTTCAACGTAACTTTCAACTTTTAACGTAACTTTTAACGTAACTTTCAACTTTTAACGTAACTTTTAATGTAACTTTCAACTTTCAACTTTCAACTTTCAACGTAACTTTCAACGTAACTTTCAACTTTTAACGTAACTTTCAACTTTCAACGTAACTTTCAACGTAACTTTCAACTTTCAACGTAACTTTCAACGTAACGTTCAACTTTCAACGTAACTTTCAACTTTTAACGTAACTTTTAACGTAACTTTTAACGTAACTTTCAACTTTTAACGTAACTTTCAACTTTCAACTTTCAACGTAACTTTCAACTTTTAACGTAACTTTAAGCGTAACTTTCAACTTTTAACGTAACTTTTAACGTAACTTTGAACTTTGAACTTTGAACTTTGAACTTTTAACTTTCAACTTTCAACTTTCAACTTTCAACGTAACTTTCAACTTTCAACTTTCAACGTAACTTTCAACTTTCAACTTTCAACTTTCAATCAACTTTCAACTTTCAACGTAACTTTCAACTTTCAACTTTCAATCAACTTTCAACTTTCAACTTTAAACTTTCAACTTCCAACTTTCAACGTAACTTTCAACGTAACTTTCAACGTAACTTTCAACGTAACTTTCAACTTTCAACGTAACTTTTAACGTAACTTTCAACTTTCAACTTTCAACTTTCAACTTTTAACTTTCAACTTTCAACTTTCAACTTTCAATCAACTTTCAACTTTCAACTTTTAACTTTCAACTTTCAACGTAACTTTCAACGTAACTTTCAACGTAACTTTCAACTTTCAACGTAACTTTCAACTTTCAACGTAACTTTCAACTTTCAGCGTAACTTTCAACGTAACTTTCAACTTTCAACTTAATTTTCACCGTAACTTTCAACGTAACTTTCAACTTTTAACGTAACTTTTAACGTAACTTTCAACTTTTAACGTAACTTTTAATGTAACTTTCAACTTTCAACTTTCAACTTTCAACGTAACTTTCAACGTAACTTTCAACTTTTAACGTAACTTTCAACTTTCAACGTAACTTTCAACGTAACTTTCAACTTTCAACGTAACTTTCAACGTAACGTTCAACTTTCAACGTAACTTTCAACTTTTAACGTAACTTTTAACGTAACTTTTAACGTAACTTTCAACTTTTAACGTAACTTTCAACTTTCAACTTTCAACGTAACTTTCAACTTTTAACGTAACTTTAAGCGTAACTTTCAACTTTTAACGTAACTTTTAACGTAACTTTGAACTTTGAACTTTGAACTTTGAACTTTTAACTTTCAACTTTCAACTTTCAACTTTCAACGTAACTTTCAACTTTCAACTTTCAACGTAACTTTCAACTTTCAACTTTCAACTTTCAATCAACTTTCAACTTTCAACGTAACTTTCAACTTTCAACTTTCAATCAACTTTCAACTTTCAACTTTAAACTTTCAACTTCCAACTTTCAACGTAACTTTCAACGTAACTTTCAACGTAACTTTCAACGTAACTTTCAACTTTCAACGTAACTTTCAACTTTCAACGTAACTTTCAACTTTTAACGTAACTTTTAACGTAACTTTTAACGTAACTTGTAACGTAACTTTCAACTTTTAACGTAACTTTTAACGTAACTTTCAACTTTCAACTTTCAACTTTCAACTTTCAACGTAACTTTCAACGTAACTTTCAACTTTTAACATAACTTCCAACTTTCAACGTAACTTTCAACGTAACTTTCAACTTTCAACGTAACTTTCAACGTAACGTTCAACTTTCAACGTAACTTTCAACTTCGTAACTTTCAACTTTTAATGTAACTTTCAACTTTCAACGTAACTTTCAATGTAACGTTCAACTTTCAACGTAACTTTCAACTTTCAACGTAACTTTTAACGTAACTTTCAACGTAACTTTCAACTTTTAACGTAACTTGTAACGTAACTTTTAACGTAGCTTTCAACTTTCAACGTAACTTTCAACTTTTAACGTAACTTTTAACGTAACTTTCAACTTTTAACGTAACTTTTAACGTAACTTTCAACGTAACTTTCAACGTAACTTTCAACTCATTTTGTAGTGGACATCCAGAGCTCTGGATCTGCGTTGGAACTTTTCAAAACTACACTTCCTGAACAGATCTATGGGGTTCAAGGTTCATAGTTCTGTATGCATTATTTTAATAACTCATATTATTCGGGATAATATACCACAAAATGTAACGTTATTGACAAATATTGAAATGCAGTTATTTTCTCTTCCCTATTGTTAGCATGCAGCAACAATTAGATCTGAAATTAGTTTCAAAACGGTTGCACTGTGGTGAAAATAAAAAAGTACAGTCGATTTCATTATCTAATGTTTGGTCATTATTAGCATGGTGTTATTCCCTGTCAAAGATGCAAAGAAAAATCATAATTCATATTCTCTTTTGTTTCATCACAATTTAAGCAAGCCTAGTAATATACACAATATTTTTCTTTTCTGTAGACATGGGAGAACCTTTTTAACCTCTGTCTCTGTCTCAACCGGTCCCATGGAACAGCTTCATACTGCCTTCTGTCTGGCCTGCAGTGCTGAACCTTCTGAGTGGCTTCTCCTGCCCCCACGGGGCATACAGCCCTGAGCTATTGTCTTGTATCTCACCCTGTATCCATACGCTTGGAGTAGTTCTATCTATTACTCAATTTCACTATTTTCTTATATACTATGATTCTACTGTCACCATGTATGCATATGCTCACTACATGTATTTATTGCTCTATCTCCGCCCACTACAAACATGGGAACTCTCGTAGTGCTGACTAAGGTGGTGGATGTCTCGGGGTCTTCGCCAAGATTGCAGTGACTGTTCTACATGCACCACGGAGGCCATGGATCAGCTTCTTACCGTCTTCTGTCCGTGGTCTGTCAACATGGTTCAGACGTGGAGTTCATTGCTGGGTTAAGTACTTCTATTCTATTCACATAATATGCTTACTACATATATATATTCTATTCACATATATGCTTACCACTTGTATCTATTGCTATGTCCGCCCATCACAATCACACAAACTGTCTAACGCCTGTCCCGTCTCCCTGTCTCCCTGTCTCTGGCTGTCTTGGAGTGATGACTGGAGTGTCGGACGTCCCGTGATGATGACCGGGAGGATGTGACCCTCTGCGCCGCCCCTTTGCCTCAAATAGATCCGCTATCAGCTGTATCTTTAATCTTTCAAAATGTTCAGTTGCTATCGCATGCACTCACTCACACATGTGAGTGCATGCTTTACCAACTGCTCGCCTGTTTTACTGCAACACTACTATCACCGACATCTAAGAAGGGAGATCCCCCCTTGAATGGCCCTTCTAAGGTTTCTCTCCTCCACATTGCCTGTAGTGCATTTTTTCCTATTGCTAAGTTTTAGTGAGTTTTTCCTTACCTTCGCGTGGGGTATGTCTGGGAGTGTTGCATTTATTTAAATTTTTTGGACTTTATGGTGTTCTTGTTCTTGACCTATTGTGATGTTTCTTCTTGAATTGTTTAAAGAAGACGTGTCCGGCCCATGGGGACATTAATGTGTTAATGTGTTGTCGGGCCTTACAAATACATTTGATTTTATTTGATTTTATTTATTAAATCAGCTTGATTGCGACATACTGTTTTTATTTAAAAACATGAAATAATGTTTTGAATATAGTCAGTAAATAAATAAATAAATGAAAATACTATATTTAAACCAGTTATATCATTATTAAAAGTGTAAATCCTAATTAAACCAATGAGTAATTCATAATGTTTTCCATACCTGAGCAGGTGAGGCCAACAGTCCTGCTAGGTGAGCTGGTGTTTCTATCTGAGTCTGAGGTGACACAGTCCAGGAGATGGTATTCGTTGCCTTTACACTGGAGTTCTTTGGTCCCGATTGGAGCCTCTCCCTCTCCATAGAGCGCCCCCTGGAGGGCTGAAGGAGCCCCACAGCCAAGCTGCCTACAGACCACCTCTGCATCCTGCTTGTCAAAGTCAGCTTCACATAGTGACCTCCACGCCTGATCAGACTTCATCTCCACTCTGCCTGAACACAGACCAGATCCATTCACAAGCCTCACAGACTCTGTACACACAAACACACACACACACACACACACACACACACACACACACACACACACACACACACACACACACACACACACACACACACACACACACACACACACACACACACACACACACACACACACACACACACACACACACACAGTCAGAGAGAAAAGAAAGAGTCAGAAACAGAGAGTGAGAGCAGAGCATGTCTGCAGAGTGTAGTACCAAATGGATACATTGAGGAATTAAAAACAGACTAGACACAGCGGATCAATTTAGCTGCTTTACATATTGAGCGTCATTATGTCAAATGTCCTATGTCACTGGTAATACCGGTGTTGTCATGAGTTTATTAGCTATGGGAAATTTCACATCACCGTGGCAACCTTAGTATGGTCTCATTATTCTGACAAATACACACGCAGGCTGATGCATTGTCAGCAATTCACATCAGCCATCTGGTGTCATACAGCTGTCTTAACGGATTTATTGATTTTAAATGCTCAAGAATGTTTTCTAATTACTCTGTTGCACTTGACTAAGTCTATGTTAATTGATTTATGTCAAAACTACCTGTAGGACTGACATCAAAACTACCTGTAGGACTGCTGTTCATAAGTTTCGTTAAAAATAAATATATATATAGAGAGAGCACACGTACAGATGACAAGTATAGTATGAGAAGGTAGACATGTATATTCATAGTCCATTATGTGCCAATATTAAATCGATTTGCTTTGAAGGCACAACAATTGCATTTCCAAATAATATTAGGTTAGAAAAAACCTTTGCTGGATTGAATGTTACTTCCTTTAACGTAAGGTTATGTCTATAACCATAGTTATATGAGTATGGCGGACGCTCTGCGTCCTACTGGAATACAACCCTGTATCAGTACTAGCACTGAATACATTTCCACATGCACCTTTACACCTATCCGCCTGGCCACACCCCCATCCGCTCCTATATAAGCAGGGGTGTGGTCATACTACCAGCTCCTTCCCCAGACTTTCACCACAAGGCGAAAACCACAGGGTCCTCAGTGCGTCCGACGCAGAGCATCCGCCATACTCATATAACTATGGTTATAGACATAACCGTACGTTATATATCGTATGGCTACCGCTCTGCGTCCTACTGGACTACAGGAGCTGAGCAGAGCGGAAGCTCGACAAATACACCCGCTGAGGCCCCCCACAACCATCAGAACCGGGGAGGACCTGAGCCCCCCGGACCCCCCTAATGGAGGACGGGAGGGAATTGGATCCGACTGTGCGAAGAGGGGTCTAGCAACTCAAACGCACAGGGTGAGCAGACCGTGGGACTTACCTCCACAGAAGAACCCACGACTACACAAACGCGCAACCCACACGCCACTAGGGAACGAACGGGAATCAAAAAATTTTTTAAATTCACAACCCCCAACATCACAGGGTCAAGGGCAAACCCAACCCCGTGGCAAGGCCGTAGCAGCGGAGCGCGAAGGTGGACCCAGCCCCAGGAAGGGACTGGACCCCCCGGAAAAAGGGGGGCCTGATGAGGCACCCCACCAGGCGGTCACTAGTGACACCACCCCCCACAACGCCAGCGTATTCGGACAGGGCCCATCCAAGAGCAGGCCCTTCCCCCCAACAGCACGCCGCTCCGAAGCACTCAAAAGGCTACACCCACAGCGGGACCAGGCAGCGCACCGGAGAGACAACCATCAAGAGGTTGATCCCTCAATCCAGGCAACAGGCCACTCGACCCGAGCCTGGATCACTGCGGACATGAAAGGTGCGGGGGCACACTCACAGGCAGACGGGGCCAAACCTGGCCTACCCCGAGAGTTGACTCCACTACCAACACACCAGGGAACCAACCACCCCCTTGGTTCTAACATGAGGTGGTTGTTCCTATAACCCCAAAAGAAAAACTCCAAAACACAACTGCGGGTATACACTGGCTATACCACAGTACAAGTGTTTCAGTTTTCAAGAAGGGGTTAACCCAGGCCAGCAGGTCGAAAATAAATACAGACCTGAGCCCGGCGGACCGGGACGTACACAGGGATGCCAGAGGGATTCCACAAGAACCACCTCAACAGCCCCCTCCCAGCCCCGCCAAGCAGGAGAAGAGAGGGGAGAAAAAGAATGGAGAAGGACCAGGCTCCTTTAGCACAGCGCAAGGTACAAGTTAAACTCTGAGGAGACTCCCTCACTGAGAGGGAGGCTCTGAACTCACAGAGGAGGCTCTGAAACTCTGAGGAGGCTCCCTCACTGAGAGGGAGGCTCTGAACTCACCGAGGAGGCTCTGAAACTCCCTGAGGAGGAGGCTCTGAACACAACATGGACCAAGCAACAGTGAAGGATAACACGCAGTGACACAATCACGAACATCTCCATAACATCAACCCTGCAACGCCCGGGCCGACCCGGCATTTTCCCCCCGAAAAAGCACAAGTCCCTCAGGGTACCAGAACAGCAGATCTGCACCCCGGCGGGTTAACTGGATTGGTCCGCGCGACCACAACCAGTCCCGTGCCCTAAACACGCCGCCATCCCCAGTCCCAGGAGGGGGGCAGGTACGCGTGTTGATCCAAAACATCATAGAGGGCGCCACCCAGACGGTCGGAACACAAGCACCGCGCCCGGTGGCCCACCCCAAGGCGTGAGACCCCCCTAGCAATGCTTGGATCTATTCCGTTAACACTCCCCAGAGACGAACGAGAATACGTCGAGACAAGCCTAGTAAACTGGCGCTTGGAAGAGACAACTCCATCCCAGTTCCCCCATAAAATGCTGTTTAATGATGAGCAACCAAGGCACGCAAGCCTTGTGGTTCCTATCAGAAGCACCCAGGGCCAGCACTACATACACGTCGAGACCCAAAACATATCAATGGTAATTCAAACAAGAACCCAGATACCGTTCCTCCAAGCCGCCTGGGAGAACGACAAGAAGCCGCCTTTTTACAGACAAAAAACACAGACATGGGTCCCATATGACGCGGCTGAGGGAAAAAACAACACGCTGTCAACCTGCTCCATAATAGAGGGGACGGGGCACCCCCAGAGAGACTTCCCACGTGAGCAATAAATCGAAAGTTTTACGTGATATTGAGCCATGTGATAAAAGGCTCAAGACACACATACACAGGGCGCAGCAGAACTCTTGAGTTCCCATGCACCATAACACCAACTTGACAACAACAGTGGTCCATATATGGAGCATGTAAGAACTCACGGAAGTCGGCAACCAATAAAAACGCACCCAGTGAGGTACCCTATAGCGGGGGAATCCCATGACTTAACAGACCATTACAGGCGAGGAGTCATGGAACTCCCTATCCCCCCCCCCCCCTCTCCCTGCCCCGTGCCACGCCGACCAATCAGTGTGGCAGGGCTGAATGACGGAGGGCCCAACCCCCTGACCAATCAGAAAAGAGGGGTTTATCAGGACACCCCCTCACGATCCCACACCCCGAATACGAAGGTAAACAAGCCAAGGCAGCTGAAACCTATGTAGCCAGCATGCTAACGGAGAAGCATATACCCTCAGGATAAGCTAACCCAACGCACGCTAGTCACAGACGACAACCCGTCTGCGAATAGGGTTTATAAACAAGGCCGAAGGTTTACGTGTGAACACAACACCCCCGTTTCATGTTTTAAGAAGAAAACACAGAAGATTGAGAGAGAGCCAAAAAACCCTGGGTACAAGCTAACATATGAGCACTTCCGTAGGCTAACACTCCAAGCTGTAGACTCAATGCCATTGTTTACCAATGTAACAGATTGCACACAACCCCTCAGACAACGGTAAACCTTACCATCATAAGAAGAAACAAATTTCTTCAGGATGAGGAAAGAAAAAACGTTCGACCGAGTGCTAGCCACAGGCCTTGCTAAGCACAACATATGTAGCGACCAGGCTAAATTACTAAAAGTCCTGCTCTCCTACCAATCCCAAACAAGCGAAGGTTCACACATCGTATCCCCAACATATATAGTGAATAAACACACAGTTTGTAACAAAAAATAATCCCTCACCAGGAGGGACCCTTTATTTAATTCGAACAAAATTATATGATTGGGACGGGGAAGGGAACAGGGGTAAACAAGGGGAAAAACTAGCGGCGCCTGCCGCGAGCAGCGCAGTGTTTGCCCCCACGCGGAGTGGGCCCGGAGGGACGGTGTTGGAGTGCCTGGACACGACAATCCCTACCGTCACCTCCGGGCGTGGGTCGGCTGGCTGCGGCGGATGAGGCACCCTCTTCGCCCCGGGCCTTCTTGGCCGAGGGCCCAGCAGCGGTGGCGACGGTCGCGGATCCCCGACGGCGTAGCCTCCGTCGAACAGCACCGGCAGTGTCGGGTGGGGGAAAATGGGGCTGGAGCACAGCGCGCTCCTCCTCGATGTCCCTGCATGCAGCGGTCATCTGCTGCATGGCTGACCCGAACAGCCCAGCATCGGAGAGGGGGGCTGTGAGCAAGGGAATGCGTTTCCGCTCCGGCACCCGCGCCTGCTCCAGCCAAAGGTGGCACTGGGATAGGGTGGCCAGGGCGCGTACCTTCCCGGCGGCGATTCCCTGCAGCTGTAACAGGTGCAGGATGGCTCCAGCCGCCTGGGCGTGAAGGACGTGATGATGCTCGTCCAACGCTGACCCGCCCGTCATCATCCCCGACATGAAGCGCGCCAGCTGCACGATGTTAGACGTCGCAGCCAGGCTCTCCATCGCGGCGATGAATGACTGGTCACCCCAGTTGGCCAACTGCCTAGCCGATTTCCCTTGGGGAACCGGCTTCCGCAACGGCTCCCACACCACCTCGGGACAAAGGATAGATGCCATAGGGCTATCAAGCCGAAGCACCCCCTCCTTCAATCCATGGACCAAACCCGCCACCCGCGTGACTGGCACGTAGGCAGGGGTAAGGCCGGTAATGCGGGAGATTACCTGTCCCTGACGAACATAGGCCTCTATTGAGGGGAAGAATGGACAGACAACGTCCGTCTCCCTCACAGGACGACGTTGCCAGAGATGACCTATCAAGTCATCAGGGACAGGTGCAGGCAGTGGCTGCGGCAACGCCACGCCATTAGCGGCTGTGGCGGCCGTCATGAGCTCCGGGAACAAGGCACGTAATTCGCCATGCGTACCTCCCTCCTTGCAGCCTGCGTCCTTCCCGTACGGGAGGCGGCCACTCAGTGTGGCGCCACCATCCGACGGGGTTGATAGCAGGGCATCCCGTCCCCGAGTCGGAGGTTCTAACCCAACACCGAACGACGAGGGACCCCAAGGAGACATATCACACTCTACCACACCCTGAGGGGGAGAGTGATATGTCTCCACCGGGTCGTCAAACAAGAGCGCTCCCGCTCCCTCCATAAAATCCTCTGTTTCCATCGGACAAGGAGACCGAGCAGAAGCACCCTCATCTGGCTCCAGCAGATCCCCAAAGCCAGGCCGTTCGCCCCTGCAGCTCACCATCTTACGACGGGAGCGAGCAGAGGCAAAGAGCTTGCGTCTCAGATCCTCCGCAACCAGAGGAGCCGTCGACCCATCGGCCGACGGCCCACCGACGGAGGAACCAGAGCTGGACCTAGGCCATCTCACAGGGGACGGCCTTGGTGCAACAGCTCCTCGGAGAGGCAAACTCTCCACCGGACGCCGCCCGGGTGCGTCTGACTGCCACGACCGTGGAGTCAACGCAGCCCCACGACGCACAGCAGAGGCGGCAACGGAGAACCGCTGGTGAAGGGTGACGTTGCGAGCGCTTGAACCCTCAGAAGAAATCATTATAACTTAGCCTTTTCTCAAAATGTGTGAGAGAGAGAAAAATAAAGAAATAATGTTTAAACAGCTCCTCTTCACAATTTCACTAACTCAAAGTGGTGTATACAGACACTCGCCGTGGTGAAAACAAGGAAGGAGCTGTTAGTATGACCACACCCCTGCTTATATAGGAGCGGATGGGAGGTGGATAGGTGTAAAGGTGCATGTGGGAATGTGGGAATGTATTCAGTGCTAGTACTGATACAGGGTTGTATTCCAGTAGGACGCAGAGCGGTTCATCTGGAAATAGTGTTAAATTTTATGAGCTTATTCTTTGAGTGGGTATCAAGTTGTATACCTTTGATCATTCAGGGGAACCTACCTTTTATTTCTGGTACAGTGTAAAGTATCATACATTACCGTTGTCTCTGACAAGAACAAGTTACAGGTTGAAAAAACCCTCAGCTCGGAACTAGGCAGAATCTGCACCTGGCTCGCTGATAACAAACTATCATTACACATGGGCAAAACAGAGTCCATTCTCTTCGGTTCAAATAACAAACTCAGCAAGACCGACGGCTTCTCAGTTACAGTGGGTGACAATATTGTCACAAGGAAAGATGAAATTACATACCTAGGTTCCATCCTAGAGGCTAATCTTTCCTGTGACAAAATGGCATCCAATGTAATAAAAAAAGTCAACCAACGAACAAAGATTCCTGTACCGGATCTCCTCTCTGGTGAACAAGAATACCCTGAAGACTCTGGCAGGAGCACTCATTCAAGGGTACTACGACTATGCTTGCACCTCATGGTACCAAAGCACCTCAAAGGCGCTAAAAACTAAATTACAAACATCACAAAACAAACTGGTCAGACTACTACTTGACATTACTCCTAGAACCGACCTCACCCCACTTTGACAACCTAGGATGGCTTAGAGTAGATGACAGAGTACAGCAACTTGCAATGGGCCTGGTCTACAAGATACACTACACGACTAAGGTACCCATGTACATGTCAAAATACTTCCCAAAGGTCACTGAATACCACGACCACAACACCAGAGGGAGTTCCACAAACCATGTTCAACACAGATTCGGCACAAACAAGGGACTAAACACGTTTATGCCACATCAATGTGGAACGCCAGCTGTAAAGGAATGTGAATCACTACCCACTTCCAAAACCACTCTCAAAGAACACCTACGGGAGACTGCAATTCGAAACTGGCCCCTGTAAATGTCCTAACCCAACCTCCTCCAATGTACAGTTTCTTCCCCCTCAAATGTATATACTCTCTTTTCAGACTCCTTTTGTACACAAACAGTACTGTATATTTGTAGATCTGGTATGTCATAAATGTCTAGATGCAACAGTACTGTCTACCTGTATGTCATGTATGTCTTATATGTTATGATGAAAATGGGGGACCCTGATGTAAACAAGACAAAAGTCTTTCTCTGTCTGCATCCCAATTGTGTGTATTGAGCTGTACTGTATTGTACCCATTCTGCAATCTGTTAATACAATTTTCAATCAATCAATCAAGCATACATAAAATAGATTTTTCTTTATCATAGTTACACAACTGAATCATCAACAGGTGATTTTCATTCAAGTGGCACAATAAACAATATAGGTGTCAGAACACTTCAAACCATAGCTTCAAACACATCAAATACTTCACTATGATTGTCATCATCACTGTCAATGCTGAGAAACATTAAATAACTTTTATATATGTTTGTGTTAAATTGTATCTGAATCGGGAGATTCTCTTCTCTCTGTAAAAATGTAAAGTGTACTGGCAGTGTGCGGAAGTAAGAATATATATAGGATATTTAAATTAGTTTTCTCTAAGAAATGCATATCTGTGTCCAATGCAAGAGGCTGCGGTCTCGACTCCCGGAGTCAGCATTGCTTGAGGCTTGGGCTGAGGGGTAAATTGGAGATATTGGTCCAAATATGAAGGCAACACCAACATGCATTCATTCTCTCCCCCCCCCCCCCTCTGTGTGTGAGGGTGTGTGTGTGTGTGTGTGTGTGTGTGTGTGAGATTTTGAACTGTAAGTTCAGTAAGTTTAGTCTAGTGTTTTTGATTTAACTTTCCGCTGTGATCACCTTTTCCTCTAACAGAATAATCAGCTATTTTGTCATTGTCAGCTCTGTTGTATGTTTTTACAGTGTGAATTAAATACATTTCTGTGATAAAAAAGCCTCTGTTCCTCTCCTTCCTTTAATGGAAAACCTGTGTGGGGATTTAACTCAAAGTTAAACTGAAAGATTTGCTTCTGAAATAAGAGAGAATGCTTTGTGCAACATTTTGTGTTGTGTGGATGACTTCTTGAGTGTCAAATAAACACCTGGATCTCCGTGGGGCAGGGCAAACATAGACCAATGAAAGCAGCTATCCCCACTGAGTCTAATGGCACCACCCGCGAGTCTCTATGACAATCAATTCACAAGATACGGAAAAGGGGCAGGACTTAAGTGTAGGGCCGGGGCAAACATAGACCAATGAAAGCCAATGAGTCCAATGGTGCCACCCACGAGTCTCTTGAGTCTTCTTGAGATATGAAAGGGAGTGTGGGCGTGGTTTCAGAATAGGGTTGTGTTTAACCCAGACCAATTCATGTTTAAAAAAGAAAAATTATTTATCCTTTATTTATCCAGGAATGTCCCATTGAGATACAATATCTCTTCTTCTTGTATAAGTCTGTACTGAGTTGATTGACACCTCCCATAGTTGTGTGTCTGTTAGTGATGTTAAGATTCACCGATTTGCATCGGTACACCGGCATTAACGTTCAAGATGCGAGTGCACCGGTGGAAAAAGTGTGCATCGGCTACAATTCAGGTTGAACTCGCGATGCATCTATTGTAGCGTTATTGCATCGGTCAAAACCGATTCATTCATATAATTTCCTCTCATCCACTTCTGTCAGCACTCAGCAGAGACTATCTTTGCTTCGCTACTACGGAAGGCAAGAGACACGTCACAGTTATCAACAAACAGTGGAAGTCGAGAAAACCAACTGGCTAACGCTAGCCACTGTTAGCCGCTCAGCTAACGCCAAACTATCTAACGTTAACTAACTAACGTGACTCCGCAACACCAGTTGCATTAGTGAGGAAATGGGGGGGGGGGGGTATATTGAAGTGGCTTGACAACAGATGTTCAAAGATAACATCACATTTATTGGCAAGTCGTTTCTCTATATCGCTTCCTCCAGGTTCCAACTGTGTTGACAAAATGCCATTCTGGTGTGGTCAGCTATGGCACATCAGAACGCTCAAACTCAAACGCGCGCTCTCTCTCTCTCTCTCTCTCTCTCTCTCTCTCTCTCTCTCTCTCTCTCTCTCTCTCTCTCTCTCTCTCTCTCTCTCTCTCTCTCACTCTGGCCAAACGTTACAATATAAATACTTACTGGATAGTTGATGATAAACATTTAATTTCATTATCTGAAATATTATAAAATCATTAAGTCTGCTATAAGCCATTATCCCTTTGTGTGTGATTATTATTTTCTCACAGTAGTGTGTATATATAAATTGTGTGTGTTTTTAGAAACACAGTACTGTGCAAAAGTCTTAGGCACCCAAGAGTTTTTATATAAATTGTCTTACAGTAGATTATTTAATTTTTAATAATAATATAAGCTGCATATAAGGAATACAACCAAATCCTCTGTCATACCATAGAATTGTATCATTATTTTGCATCGTGTTGAATCGCATCGTATCGCCCCGAATCGCATTATGTTGAATCAAATATATCGAACAGTTAACTGTATCTCAACAGGGGTGAATCGTATCGCATCGCCCGGTGCTTCAAATGTATCGTTAATGTATGTATGTAACAGTACTCATACCACCACTGTAAAATCCTGGATAAGCATCAAATTTTAAATTTTGAAAACCTCAGACGTTATAAAAGTTCCTGCTTTGTATATAAATGCCTGCACAGATTAGCCCCTCCCCCTCTCAAGGAGTTTATCCACGAGAAAAGGAACACTGGATTAGCCACTAGGTCAAACACCAGAGGGGATTGTGAGGTCCATTTTAGAAAGACCGCCTTCAGCAAAAATGTTCTATCGATAAAGGGAAGTGGAACATGGCACAGCTTTCCGGTCCCCTTAAGGGAATGTACCACCCTGTCCACCTTTAGGGGCCAACTCAGGAAATGGCAGCCAAATATGCACTCATTAGGGATGTTAGTGATGTTGTACTGAATGACTGAATGTCATGATAGTGTGGTCATGTCAGTGATGTCAGTTTTTATGAATGAACGTTGTAAGGTCCGTTTTGTGTTTGTTTTATGTTAGGACTACGGGTGGAAATTAGCCCTGTGCTATTTCCGGCATATTTACGTCCTTATCATGCTGTGATGTTATGCATACACTCATGTAAATGATGTTCATTCATTTGCATTGTCCTTAATAAACAAATCTTAAATCTTATCGTATCGTTGGCAACGTATCGAGATGCGCATCGCATCGGCCTCAGTGATGGAGATGCACATCCCTAGTGTCTGTGTGTTTCTCTAGTGGAAGTGTATGAGGCTCAATCATGGTCCTGTCTCTTTAACTCATTGGGGGCCATCCACGTAATATTACGTGATTGCCCGACAACCGTTGGGTGCCAGACCACGTAATATTACGTGTTTAATTCATTTTTCTTTTTTTCCGACTTAAATATCCTATTTAATGCCAGGGACCAGTATGTTGCCGTTACGTGCAGTAATTATGCGCTGAGGGTGCAGTATCGGCCAGATTCTCCCAGGTGGCGGTATCGAGCTGCAGTAAACCCTGTCCCAAACCCTTGTGTTATACTGTAAGGTCTCCAGGCACAGATATTCAGCTAGAGGTTCAATCGGTCACATCAAAACGTCTATGCGACATCTGATCCATATGCTGTGATTGATTATGCCCTGGCCCTAATCGACATTGGATGTACCAGATGGCAATCAAACAATTGGAATATTATATTTGGAATAGTCCCGGCCACAGGTTACGTCAGGACTATCTGGCGTAAATTCTGGCTTGAATGTGCAATGTTCTCATACCGATCCAGCTGATGAGCATTTTTAGCATTCAATACTAATGGCGTTACTGGTAATCAATTATCAGAAACGACTTCCCCCGCCCCCCCTGCCCCTTTCATGCATTCATGGTGGAACATAATACCGATCAAATGCATTTGGATTTTTAACTCTAGCTTGTGTAGGGCCAAAACGCCAATGGATTTAACATTAGTAGCTTAGCGCCTTATAAGTAGCCTTGCAGGAATTATCCCAGATCATCACTCATATTCATCACGGTATAAAACGGGAACGTATTGATGAAAAAAATATTTCTTTATGGCATATTGAAGGGAAGGTTCATACTGTAAATCGACAATGACATTGGATACATAGCTATAATATAGAATATAGTTATAGCTCTACAAACAAGGTGACACACTCCTATCTTTTAAAGCATGCATTGGCATTGCTACGACAGGCCCGTCTAATAGCGTGGCACTTATTGAGTTAAGAGAATTCAGCTACATTCATGTGCAAAAAAGTCATGAAATCATATGGCCTTATTAGAAGGAGTTATTCTCTTGTGAATCACCCCTGTCTTTTGACACTTTATTATAGTTTGATATACCTATATTTACTGTATTATAATATTATTTGGGCCAGTACTTTTCCTACTTCTCTTCATAAACTTTTCATATTGCAAAATAAATTAATAAGGCTTGCCACTACTTCTAATTAATCTGCTCCTCTTTTTAGACAACTTAACTTAAAATACTATCAATCTTTGATTAATAAATTATTCTTATGTTTATCTGCACCTTTCATTTATATTTATATCCTATTGTTTTCGATAATTCTTTCATGCCAAACTCCAGTATTCATTCATATCCAACAAGGCAATCAAATAATATTCATCATCATTTCTTCCACACAACATTAGGTCAGTTCAGTATAAGATTTAGAGTTCCTACAATTTGGAATTCAAAATCCTCTATAATAAAAAAGTGCTAATCTATTTCATCACTCAAATCCAGGCTTAAATATTTGTTTTGACTAATTATTAATGTTGTTGTTTTTGTTATTATTATTAATATTACTTAGATTATTATTGTTATTATTATTATTTTTATTATTATTATTATTATTATTATTATTATTATTATTATTATTATTATTATTATTATTATTATTATTATTATTATTATTATTATTATTATTATTATTATTATTATTATTATTATTATTATTATTATTATTATTATTATTATTATTATTATTATTATCATTATCTTAATATTATGAAACATTTGTATGAACTTATTTTACTTAGGATCAGCTGCATTCCAAAGATTGGACCCTCTATACCTCACTGAGAACTGCCTAAGAGAAGTACCTAGGGTGACCAGGTGTCCCCCTTTTGGTTGTACTGTCCCACCATTTGAGACCGCGTCCCACATATTGAGAGGATGTCCCTCTTTTCAAAGCAAAAAAAAAAATATCGAACACAAGACATTCCTGTCAAGTGATAACGTTTGAATATTTAAAACAGGTGTTAGGTGGTAACAAGCCAGCTGCCAGTGCCAAGATGAATGTGGAGAGATATAATACTGTATTTAATTTGTTTTTATTTTGATTTAACCTTTATCTATTTGGTGAAGACGAGTTATTCTAATAAAAAAATTACATTATCTATCTGTCCCACTTTGTCCCACCAAAATCTTACTGTTGTCCTGCTTTTGGACTTTTTGCATCTGGTCACCCTAGAAGTACCACAATAAGGTATATGCATAACCTAGATGACTGGGTGAACCACAACCAGCCCTAACCATAACCTAGATGACTGGGTGAACCACAACCAGCCCTAACCATTGTTGAGTTAAAACTCATGAGTGGAGCATGTCAAGACACCTCAGACAACTACCAACTACATCTCCCAGAGTGCATCAGCTGCAAGATGGCTGCCGTTGGCTGATTGAACAGCTGTTAAAGGCTGGTGGTGGAGACACTCACAGAACAAGCAAACAAAGCAAGCTGAAGGTGGTGGAGACACTCACAGAACAAACAAACAAAGCAAGCTGAAGGTCGACCCAAGGAGCTCTACCCCCAAAGACGCCAATGGTCGGTTATGTTCTACTTATTCTACTGTTTATTTATACTTCTGCTTAAATGTGGTTAAAATCAGGCTAATTCAATTGTGTGTTTAGTAGCTCCAACTGTTTCAGTCTGCACATTCACTTGCTTGAGAGTTGGTTTTCATTTATGTTTAAAAGTATCTTTACAAGTTAGTCGAGTTAATTTAAGACTGTGTTAAAATGTCGACTTTATAAGGTAAATTAATACTTTACATTTTGGCATTCATTGTGTAAACACTATCGTTAAAAGACGTTTGATTATTTAAAATATATATTTAATGTTTAAAATCAACCATGTTTAAAAAGAACTTATTGGTTTGAAAAGATGGTTATTGTTGTTTATTGTTTATGTTTATTGCATTGTTAAAACCTTTTTCTTTGTTTTCGAAGGTTTTCAACCTATATGAAGAACCAACCAGTCAAGAATCAACTGCAACTAAAACTGTTGAAAAGTTGAAAATAAAAATTGACTTGGAGTTGGAACTTGGAGTTGTTTCCTTATGTCCTTTGGAGTGGAAAGCAAGAGTTGACTTTACAGTTGAAAATCAAGTGCTAGCAGTGGAGGACGAGGATAAAACTGCTTCGACCCAATACTGCTGACACGGAAGGGAAAGATGGCTGAAGATATGGCGGAGGTCAAAGAACTAAAGAAGGAGAGGACCACAGCAAAACGCCGCTTCACCAAACAAGCCAACCACATTGCCAGAGGAGCAGACACCATGCTGCGATCCGAGCTGATGGATGAGTTCAGCACACTCTCACTCTGTTATAGAGCCGTGCTTGAGGCAAATGATGAATTCAGGTTTGGGCTGGAGGCTGAAGTAAAACCTGAGGATGAAGGGCTTGACGAGAAGGAAGAGGACGACCTCAAACATACTTCAAAAGAAGCCGAAACAAAGATGGGAGAGATCAAAGACATTGTGCAGCTGATCCTGTGGTCCAAATAAGGAAAACATGAGCTGGAAACAGCTATTGATGGAGCTGAGAAAGTAAGTGAAGCAGCAGGAACTGTGCCAGTGAGGACTGAATCCTTAGAGTGCTATGAACAGCACCTAACGCTCTCAGACGAGATGGGAGACAAGGCCATCTCTATAATGTCCACGTGGGAGAAATGGATACCTGACGAATCCAGAGATGAACTGAATGCGAGGCTCAAGAAGCTAGAAGACACCCTTCTCAGGCTGAAGATGAGGAAACCTCAGTTTACATCTGCACGCAGCCTGAGGAATGCTGAGCAAGGCACAGGAGTTGCACCACACCATCCGACGACACCGTTGGTGAGGATAAAGCCAACCACCCTACCTACCTTCTCTGGAAATAAGAGAGAATATCACAGATGGAGAAAAGATTGGGAAAGCCTGCAAAGGCAAGGAGAGCCATCCGGATCCCCTGAAGTTAAAAAGATCCAGCTCTTGGACAGCGTGGAGGAGAAAATCTCCAAAGAACTCAGACTTTCTACCTACACTACAGCCAGAGACATTTTCAGAGTCTTAGAGAACAGGCATGGAAATAAATCAAGCATCACTGTGGAAATCCTTGAAGAGCTCGACAGGATACCATATGTAAAAGGAAACCAGCCAAGAAAGGTCATCGACCTTATACAAACTGTGGAGAAGGCTCTGTCAGATCTCACTGAATTGGGCAACTCTGGGGCCATGAACAACGCACTTGTGATCAAATCAATTGAAAGCAAGTTACCTGACTTTATCAAGAGAGACTGGTTGATGTTCATGGTAAATCCCAGCAGCAATGTCACAGCAGAGAACCATTTTGACATGCTCTTGAAATATTTGAAGAACCAGGAAGACGTACTGGAGAGGCTTGATCAACTAAGAATTGTGGAGAAGACTGACAAGCCAGATCGCCCGGACAAAAAGAATGAAAGAAAGTTTGCCTCGACAAAGAACACTAAGAGACTAGAGCTTGACGTATGTGTTGTCTGTGGCGACAGTGGACATAACCACAAACTGTTCTTTTGCCGGAAGTTCAAGGGACTGAAGCTTTCGGAGAAGACGGCTGCCTTGAAGAAGCTGGGAGCATGCAGGAAATGTCTCGGATGCCATGACGGAACTGCATACTGCAGAGAGACATTCCTATGCAGAAATGCAGACTGTAAGAAGGGAGGAAATGCTGCAGACCACCACTATATCCTCTGCCCAAAAGGAGAATTCAAGCCTCGATGGGAAGAAGGAAGAGGTGGAAGAGACGGCAACAAAGGCAAACTCACAGAGGAACAAGAGTCGTTCTTGTCTGAACTCTCCTCTGAAATGGCAGATCGAGGCAGAAGGGCTTTTACTAACAAAACTACAGTGGCACTCAAAACCTCCGGCCAGTCTGAACTACTGCGAAGAAATGGTCTCGCCGAGCTTCCTGTCATCATGATGCTGATGAAAGTCACTGCAAACGCTGGTCAGAAAATTGGGACATTGATTGACCTAGCGTCAGATACAAACTACATCACCCATAAGGCTGCTGAAAGACTTGGGTTGAGAAGAGAGAAGATAACATTGATTGTGCATGGGGTTGGAGGAATGGCCATGAAGGTGGACACTCAGAGATACCTCCTCAAAGTTAGAGTGAAGACTCCTACAGGCACTGAAAGAGCCCACGAACTAGTCTGCTACGGCCTAGATGAAATCGCCAAGGTCCATCAAGTGATTCAACCAGAGAGGTTGCAAAGGTTTTTCCCGGAGGTCAAGCTTGAAGAGCTGGAAAGGCCAGAAGAGGTTGAACTACTCATAAGCCACCGAGAGGGAAGACTTGCTCCCCAAAGAGTAAAATTAGTTGGAGACCTTGTCTTATGGGAGAGTCCACTGGGGAAGACGGTGGGCGGAGCACATCCTGATCTGCATGAAGAGGTGGACGTGGAAGCATATGAATCAAGAACTCACTTTGCTCGCTCCATGAGAACAGCAGCAGTCAAATATCAAGAGACATTCACAGTTGCCAGTAACCGTGAGTTCCTTGAGTGGTGGCACTGGGACAGCATCAGAGCTGCATGTGAACCAAAATGTGGAGGATGTCGCTGTGGAAACTGTCCATCAGGAGGAAAAGAAATGACCCTGGCAGAGGAGAGGGAGTATGAAATCATTAAAGGAGGCCTCACCTACAAAGAGGAGGATGCTCACACCCCATCTCCACACTGGGATGCAAAATATCCTTGGACCGTAGATCCTGTCTCTCTCCCCTACAACAAAAGTGCAGTCCAGGCCTGCTTCTTAAGGATGGAAAAACAACTGAGCAAAGAACCAGACTGGAAAGTCGCATACACAACCCAAATCCAGGAAATGGTCGAACGAGGAGCAGCCATAAAACTCACAGATGACATCATTGACAAGTGGACTGGACCAGTGTGGTATGTGAGCCACCTGGTGGCGCCAAACCCCCATTCAGTGACAACACCAGTTCGTATTGTCTGGAACAGCAGCCAGAAGTACAAAGGCGTGAGCATGAATGACATCCTTCTTAAGGGACCAGATGTACTCAACCCTATTAGAGCTGTACTGCTACGGTTCAGAGAAGGTGTGCATGCAGCTCTAGGAGACATAAAGAAGATGTACAACTCTGTGTGGCTGGAGCAGCGTGAGATGCATCTACACAGATTCCTCTGGAGAGACAGCCCAGAAGAGGAGATCAGTGAATATGCAATCACCAGAGTCAACATCGGGGACAAACCTGCTGGTTGCATCGCTCAGTTGGCTATGAGAGAAACGGCGAGCCTGCCCAGCTTTGTTCACTTGGAAGATGAACGCAGAGTCATTGAAGAGGACAGTTATGTGGACGACCTCTTGACCTCCCACAATAACCTGGATCAACTCGACAAAATCACTGCAAAAGTTGAAGAGATTTTGGGAGCTGGAGGCTTCTTCCTCAAACCATGGGTCCGGTCAGGGCAAAGTGGGAGGAAAGGAACAGAGAAGGAAGTCCTAAAAGAGGAACAAGGGAAAACCTTCATTCTCCCAAATCAAATGAGGGAAGAAGACAACAAAGCTCTAGGCATCGGCTACCAAGTGGACGAAGACAAGCTCTACATGTTGACCTCTGTTAACTTTTCCAAAAGAAAGAAGAAAATGAGAGTTGGCAAAGATCTCCTCAAAGAAGAGGTGAGAACCGAAACACCAAACCCACTGACTAGAAGGGCTCTCTTAAGCCAAGTAGCCGGGCTGTACGACCCAATTGGCCTAGTAGCACCGGTCAAGCAGAAGGGAGCAATTCTTGTCAGAAAGGCATTCCAAGAGGGAGGAGGTGGCAAGCTGACCCAAGAAACCTGGGACAAACCACTCTCTGAAAGCATCAGAGAAGAAGCCATACAGCTTTTTGAAGAATATGTACAGCTTGGTCAGGTGAAATTCTACAGAAGCCTCACACCAGCTGACTGGAAAGGAAACCCTTGGGGCATCACATTCTCTGATGGAAGTGACAAAACCTTTGGAGCTGTGATGTACTTAAGGTGGGAAACATGTCATGGCATTGAAGTTCGGTTCGTGGAATCAAAAGCCAAACTGACACCTCTGGATCAAAAGGGAGAAGCTGTAAAAGCTGAGATCTGTGGAGCAGTCTTTGCAGCCAGAATCAGGAAGTATGTGGAAAAGCATGCTCGAATGAAGATCGAGAAATGGTTCCATCTGCTGGACAGTCAGACGGTCCTTGGGGCAATCCAGAGAGACAGTTATGGGTACCAAAGCTTCTTTGCCAACAGAGTGGGTGAAATCCAAAAGACTGCACCAGTGCAGGACTGGTGGTGGATCCGTGGAGGTCTGAACATAGCTGACATCATTACAAGAGGAGGCACTCCTGAAGATTTAAAAGAGGATTCCACCTGGCAAAATGGACCAGATTTCCTGAAGTGGCCAGTGGAGGAGTGGCCCATTAAATCAGCTGGAGAGGTAGCTGCCCAGGCCAGGGAGAGCGTAAACAGACTCCAAAGGAAGGCATTTTCAGCTGCAATCACACGAGCTCAAGCTAAAATCAGTCCGCAGGAAGACGACCCTCTGACCACACAGGAAAGTCAAAAGGAAATGCCAACTCCTCTAAGAAGGAAGCCCACTGGCTGGGTCAAAGATCTTGTGGAGATAAGAAGATTCAGCAACCTGTCCAAACTGGTGAGAGTCATCGCCTGGGTCTATCGAGCTGTCAAGCAGTGGCTAGAGAGGAAGTGCCAGGTGCCAGGGCAGTCAAAGTGGGAGGCATCACCCAAACAAGCTGGGTTGACTGTAAAAGAAATTGACAACGCATCTGAAGACCTTTTCCTCGCTGCTCAAGAAGCTATAGCCTTCCCAGAGACGACTCTAAGCAGATTGGCAGTGTACAAAGACGTGAACTCTGGACTCCTACTTTGTGGAGGCAGAATCCAGATGTTCAACGAAGTGAAGACTGCAGTGCCAGTCTTACCTTTTGAATCGTGGGTGTCTACATTGCTGGCACAAGAATCCCACAAAGCAAACCATGAGGGAGTAGCAGGAACCCTTCTTCGCATGAGGAAAAAGGCTTGGGTGATAAAAGGCCGGAGACTTGCCAAGAGGGTGGTTGACAGCTGTGTCGTTTGCAGAAAGAACAATGTAAAACAGTGTCAACAAATCATGGCTGACCTGCCTCCAGAGCGAACAGGCCCAGCTGCACCCTTTGAATTCACCACCATGGACCTGTTCGGCCCCTATGAAGTGAAGGATGAGGTCAAAAAGAGGACCAGACTCAAGGTATGGGGAATCGTCTTCTGCTGCATGGCTTCCCGAGCCATGCACACTGAAGTGGTGAGTGACCAGTCATCCGAAGGATTCCTGCTCGCCTATCAAAGGTTCACTTCGCTGAGAGGACACCCCAGGAAACTCTGGTCAGACCCTGGCTCTAACTTTGTGGGAGCCAAGCCTGCTCTGGAAAAGCTTTACAAATTCCTTGACCAACTGAACAGGCCTGAACTTGAAGGAAGAGCTGCCAAACATGGCACAGAATGGTCGTGGAAGATCCACCCCGCAGACTCTCCCCACAGGAACGGTGCAGCAGAGGCAGCTGTCAGAATAGTGAAGCGGGCCTTAAGCAACCTTGGTGGAGAAGGTGTTTTCACATGGGGAGAATTCCAAACGTTTCTCTTCATGGCAGCCAACCTTGCTAATGAGAGACCCATCGATGCAAGAACTCAAAGCAGGGAAGACTGCATAGAGTACATCACTCCAAACTCTCTGCTTTTAGGACGTGCCCATCCTGAAGGTGACCCTGGAGACTTTCAGTTTGATGGCTACCCATACAAAAGACTTCAGAATATTCAGGCAGAAGTCAGCAAGTTCTGGAAGAAATGGAGCCAATTGGCCGGTCCTAATTTGTTCATAAGGAACAAATGGCACACCAAAGAGCGAAATGTTGCTGTTGGAGATGTGGTCTGGTTGGCTGACCAAAATGCCCTGAGAGGACAGTACAAGCTGGCTAGAGTAGTCAGTGTCAACGCTGACCGCAAAGGCATCGTAAGAGATGTGCTGGTGAGGACCTTTCCCAGCTATCCTGTCCCCATCACGAAAGCAAATGACAAAGGAAAGCCCACAAAATCAAATAGTGAAAACCAAAATCCCGGCCACAATTCTGCATCGAGATGTCAGACGGCTGGTCATTCTACTTCCTACTGAAGAACAACAGAGGCGTGAAGGACTTGAGTGACCTCTGTGGTTAAGAACCCAGGAGCTCAAGTGGGAGGTGTTGAGTTAAAACTCATGAGTGGAGCATGTCAAGACACCTCAGACAACTACCAACTACATCTCCCAGAGTGCATCAGCTGCAAGATGGCTGCCGTTGGCTGATTGAACAGCTGTTAAAGGCTGGTGGTGGAGACACTCACAGAACAAGCAAACAAAGCAAGCTGAAGGTGGTGGAGACACTCACAGAACAAACAAACAAAGCAAGCTGAAGGTCGACCCAAGGAGCTCTACCCCCAAAGACGCCAATGGTCGGTTATGTTCTACTTATTCTACTGTTTATTTATACTTCTGCTTAAATGTGGTTAAAATCAGGCTAATTCAATTGTGTGTTTAGTAGCTCCAACTGTTTCAGTCTGCACATTCACTTGCTTGAGAGTTGGTTTTCATTTATGTTTAAAAGTATCTTTACAAGTTAAGACCAAGTTAGAAATGTTAAAATGATTTAAGAATTTGAAAGACTACTAAAAAGGTCGACAACTCATGTTTAAAGGTTTAAAATGCCTTGTTCAATCAGAGCTGATCTACAAGCTTAAAGTTTAGCTATATTTCTTCACTTATTCAATTTAAAATACCAAATGTTTACTTGACTTGAATCAAATGTTTACTAACTTGAATCATTTATTAAAGGTTACAATTCAGAAATGATTCATTGAAAATTACTTTAATAATTGGGTTAAAATGTCGAGTTAATTTAAGACTGTGTTAAAATGTCGACTTTATAAGGTAAATTAATACTTTACATTTTGGCATTCATTGTGTAAACACTATCGTTAAAAGACGTTTGATTATTTAAAATATATATTTAATGTTTAAAATCAACCATGTTTAAAAAGAACTTATTGGTTTGAAAAGATGGTTATTGTTGTTTATTGTTTATGTTTATTGCATTGTTAAAACCTTTTTCTTTGTTTTCGAAGGTTTTCAACCTATATGAAGAACCAACCAGTCAAGAATCAACTGCAACTAAAACTGTTGAAAAGTTGAAAATAAAAATTGACTTGGAGTTGGAACTTGGAGTTGTTTCCTTATGTCCTTTGGAGTGGAAAGCAAGAGTTGACTTTACTAGATGACTGGGTGAACCACAACCAGCCCTAACCCTAACCTAGAACACTGGGTGAACCACAACCAGCCCTAACCATAACCTAGATGACTGGGTGAACCACAACCAGCCCTAACCATAACCTAGATGACTGGGTGAACCACAACCAGCCCTAACCATAACCTAGATGACTGGGTGAACCACAACCAGCCCTAACCATAACCTAGATGACTGGGTGAACCACAACCAGCCCTAACCATAACCTAGATGACTGGGTGAACCACAACCAGCCCTAACCATAACCTAGATGACTGGGTGAACCACAACCAGCCCTAACCATAACCTAGATGACTGGGTGAACCACAACCAGCCCTAACCATAACCTAGAACACTGGGTGAACCACAACCAGCCCTAACCATAACCTAGATGACTGGGTGAACCACAACCAGCCCTAACCATAACCTAGAACACTGGGTGAACCACAACCAGTCCTAACCATAACCTAGAACACTGGGTGAACCACAACCAGCCCTAACCATAACCTAGAACACTGGGTGAACCACAACCAGCCCTAACCATAACCTAGAACACTGGGTGAACCACAACCAGCCCTAACCATAACCTAGATGACTGGGTGAACCACAACCAGTCCTAACCATAACCTAGAACACTGGGTGAACCACAACCAGCCCTAACCATAACCTAGAACACTGGGTGAACCACAACCAGCCCTAACCATAACCTAGATGACTGGGTGAACCACAACCAGCCCTAACCATAACCTAGATGACTGGGTGAACCACAACCAGCCCTAACCATAACCTAGATGACTGGGTGAACCACAACCAGCCCTAACCATAACCTAGATGACTGGGTGAACCACAACCAGCCCTAACCATAACCTAGATGACTGGGTGAACCACAACCAGCCCTAACCATAACCTAGAACACTGGGTGAACCACAACCAGCCCTAACCATAACGTAGATGACTGGGTGAACCACAACCAGCCCTAACCATAACCTAGATGACTGGGTGAACCACAACCAGCCCTAACCATAACCTAGATGACTGGGTGAACCACAACCAGTCCTAACCATAACCTAGATGACTGGGTGAACCACAACCAGTCCTAACCATAACCTAGATGACTGGGTGAACCACAACCAGCCCTAACCATAACCTAGATGACTGGGTGAACCACAACCAGCCCTAACCATAACCTAGAACACTGGGTGAACCACAACCAGCCCTAACCATAACCTAGATGACTGGGTGAACCACAACCAGTCCTAACCATAACCTAGATGACTGGGTGAACCACAACCAGCCCTAACCATAACCTAGATGACTGGGTGAACCACAACCAGCCCTAACCATAACCTAGATGACTGGGTGAACCACAACCAGCCCTAACCATAACCTAGATGACTGGGTGAACCACAACCAGCCCTAACCATAACCTAGAACACTGGGTGAACCACAACCAGCCCTAACCATAACCTAGAACACTGGGTGAACCACAACCAGCCCTAACCATAACCTAGAACACTGGGTGAACCACAACCAGTCCTAACCATAACCTAGAACACTGGGTGAACCACAACCAGCCCTAACCATAACCTAGATGACTGGGTGAACCACAACCAGCCCTAACCATAACCTAGATGACTGGGTGAACCACAACCAGCCCTAACCATAACCTAGATGACTGGGTGAACCACAACCAGCCCTAACCATAACCTAGAACACTGGGTGAACCACAACCAGCCCTAACCATAACCTAGAACACTGGGTGAACCACAACCAGCCCTAACCATAACCTAGAACACTGGGTGAACCACAACCGGTCCTAACCATAACCTAGAACACTGGGTGAACCACAACCAGCCCTAACCATAACCTAGATGACTGGGTGAACCACAACCAGCCCTAACCATAACCTAGATGACTGGGTGAACCACAACCAGCCCTAACCATAACCTAGATGACTGGGTGAACCACAACCAGCCCTAACCATAACCTAGATGACTGGGTGAACCACAACCAGCCCTAACCATAACCTAGATGACTGGGTGAACCACAACCAGCCCTAACCATAACCTAGATGACTGGGTGAACCACAACCAGCCCTAACCATAACCTAGAACACTGGGTGAACCACAACCAGCCCTAACCATAACCTAGATGACTGGGTGAACCACAACCAGCCCTAACCATAACCTAGAACACTGGGTGAACCACAACCAGCCCTAACCATAACCTAGAACACTGGGTGAACCACAACCAGCCCTAACCATAACCTAGATGACTGGGTGAACCACAACCAGTCCTAACCATAACCTAGATGACTGGGTGAACCACAACCAGCCCTAACCATAACCTAGATGACTGGGTGAACCACAACCAGCCCTAACCATAACCTAGAACACTGGGTGAACCACAACCAGCCCTAACCATAACCTAGATGACTGGGTGAACCACAACCAGCCCTAACCATAACCTAGAACACTGGGTGAACCACAACCAGCCCTAACCATAACCTAGATGACTGGGTGAACCACAACCAGTCCTAACCATAACCTAGATGACTGGGTGAACCACAACCAGCCCTAACCATAACCTAGATGACTGGGTGAACCACAACCAGCCCTAACCATAACCTAGAACACTGGGTGAACCACAACCAGCCCTAACCATAACCTAGATGACTGGGTGAACCACAACCAGCCCTAACCATAACCTAGATGACTGGGTGAACCACAACCAGCCCTAACCATAACCTAGAACACTGGGTGAACCACAACCAGCCCTAACCATAACCTAGATGACTGGGTGAACCACAACCAGCCCTAACCATAACCTAGATGACTGGGTGAACCACAACCAGCCCTAACCATAACCTAGAACACTGGGTGAACCACAACCAGTCCTAACCATAACCTAGAACACTGGGTGAACCACAACTGAATGGATGTATGAACTGTGCTCAATGTGTCACCACCTTTTCCTCTCATGTGTTACCTAAGAGAGACATTTGGAAATCAAGGATTACCCTGTGTGTGTGTGTGTGTGTGTGTGTGTGTGTGTGTGTGTGTGTGTGTGTGTGTGTGTGTGTGTGTGTGTGTGTGTGTGTGTGTGTGTGTGTGTGTGTGTGTGTGTGTGTGTGTGTGTGTGTGTGTGTGTGTGTGTGTGTGTGTGTGCGTGTGGACATGAGAGATATTTGCTCCTAAAGCTAAAATGCTCCTCATCTTCTCATGAGTGTGTTATGTAATCCCAGGGTCCCTGGTAAGAGGGTACATTATATTTACATTTACATTTACATTTAGTCATTTAGCTGACGCTTTTATCCAAAGCGACTTACAAGTTCTGTACGACAAGCCATCAGGAAGAGCACAACTCTATCAGCTGAGTAACAATGTTCATCAAAGTGTTGAGTGCTACAGTGTAGGTTAGTTTATTAGGACAAGTGCATGACAGTATGGTTAGTTAGGGTTAGATTTTTTTTTTTTTTTTTTTTTTTAATTCAGATAATGGTTGAAGAAGTGAGTCTTTAGTCGACGGCGAAAGATTGGACGTGTTTCGGCTGTCCTAACTGGGGTGGGTAGTTCATTCCACCATTGTGGGGCAAGGACTGAGAATAGGCGACTTCTCTTTGATGACCCTCCCGGAGCTTGGATAGGAGTAGGTCTGAGGCGGCCAGAAGATGCAGAGCGTAGGGGTCTTGAGGGTGTGTAGTTAGAGACCATTGACCGGAGGTAGGCGGGAGCAGTTCCCTTTGCCGCACGGTATGCTAGGTCAAGGGCCTTGAAGCGGATTCGTGCAGCAATGGGGAGCCAGTGCAGGTCCCTAAGAAGTGGGGTGACATGGGCCGACTTCGGTAGGTTTGAGATCAGGCGGGCCGCTGCGTTCTGAATGAGTTGAAGAGGCTTAGTGGCAGTGGCCGGGAGGCCAGCGAGCAGTGCGTTGCAGTAGTCGAGGCGGGAGATGACTGTTGATTGGACGAGGAGTTGGGTGGCTTCTTTTGTCAGGAAGGGGCGTATCCTTCTGACGTTGCTCAGGAGGAATCGGCAGGTTCTGGTTGTCGCTGCGATGTGAGCAGAGAAGTTCAACTGGTCGTCGAGGACAACACCAAGGTTCTTGGCGGTCGGGGACGCGGTCACAGCTGCATTCTCGACTGTGATGGAAAGGTCGGTCAGGGGGGAGGATTTGGCCGGCAGGTGGAGCAATTCTGTTTTGCTTAGGTTCAGTTTGAGGTGGTTGGTCGTCATCCAGGCGGAGATGTTGGACAGACAGGCCGAGATCCGCTCAGAGACGTGGATATCTGAGGGAGGGAAGGAGAGGAAGAGTTGAGTATCGTCGGCATAACAGTGGTAGGAGAAGCCATGAGACGTGATAATGTTACCCAGTGATTTAGTGTAGAGGGAGAAGAGAAGGGGTCCTAAAACCGAGCCCTGGGGGACACCCGTCCGCAGGGGGCGGGTGGCCGACAGGGTCCCTCTCCATGACACTTGGTAGGAGCGGTCATTGAGGTATGATGACAACCATGTCAGCGCAGAGCCAGCCACTCCCATTCCTGCGAGGGCCGCGAGGAGGATCTGGTGGTTGACTGTGTCGAAGGCTGCAGATAGATCTAGGAGAATCAGGACAGAGGAGAGGCCTTTCGCTTTTGCTAAGTGAAGTGCCTCTGTGACCGCAATGAGGGCTGTCTCTGTGGAGTGACCAGTCCTGAAGCCTGACTGATTAGGGTCTAGGAGGTCATTCTGTAAGAGATAAGCAGTAAGTTGGTTGGATACAGCACGTTCAAGTGTTTTAGAAAGGAAGGAGAGAAGAGAGACAGGACGGTAGTTGCCTATGACGGTAGGGTTCAGGGATGGTTTTTTTATGAGGGGCGTGACTCTGGCTTGTTTTAGGGAGGTGGGGACCACCCCCGAGTTGAGTGAGGAGTTGATGGTTGCAGTTAGGAATGGGAGGATGTCTGGTGCTATGGACTGGAGGAGTGGGGAAGGTAGCCGGTCCAGCTGGCATGTAGTCGGACGGTTCGACGTTACCAGTGTCAGGGTCTCGGCTTCTGTAATGGGAGAGAAAGATGACAGAGTGAAGGATGAGGTTCTCGATTCAGCATTTGGAATGGGTGGGGGTTGGGAGAAGGAGCTGCGGATGTTCTCCACTTTTTCCTCAAAGAAGATCGCAAAGTCTTCGGCAGAGAAAGATGAGGGAGGGGGGGGTGGGGGGGGAGTGAGGAGGGAGGACATGGTAGCATGCAGTTTGCGAAGATTCTTGGCAGAGGCCTCGATCCTATGGTGAAAGAAAGAAGCTTTGGCATTAGTAATGGTTTTGGAGAATGTTAACAAGAGGTTGTGATATGTGTCGATGTCAGCAGTGAGGCGTGACTTTCTATACTTCCTTTCAGCTGCTCTCAGGACCTGTCTTTGTTCTCTCACTGGATCTGTCAGCCATGGACTGGGTGGGGAACGGCGGGCAGGTTTCTCAACGAGGGGACAGAGCTTGTCGAAGGAGGTTGCAAGGGCTGAGAGGAGGGTGGAGGTTGCCATCTCTGTGGAGAGAGCAGAGAAGGTGTCACTCAAAGGTAGAGTGGATAGTATGTCAGAGGAGAGGGTGGAGGGGGATAGGGAGGGCAGGTTGCGTCTGAGTGAGACGGTTTGAGTTGGGGTGAAGACCTTTCGGTTAAGCATGAGAGTTAGTGAGAAGGATATGAAGGAATGGTCAGATACATGTAGGGGAGTTACCGTGGTGTTAATGATGCTGGAGTTACGTGAAAATATGAGATCCAAGGAGTTGCCTGCTTTGTGGGTGGGAGGCATGGCAGTGGGAGTCAGGTCAAATGATTGTAGGAGGGAGACTACTATGACTGACTGAGATGAGTCAGGCAGGTTGAAGTCGCCCAATAGAAGGAGAGGGGTACCATCTTCCGGTAAGGAGCTTAGAAGCATGTCCAGCTCATCTGTGAAGTGATCGAGCGGACCTGGAGGGCGGTAGAGTGTAACAATGGTGAGATTGAAAGGATTAGAGACAGATACTGCATGATATTCAAAAGAGGAGAGTGACAGTGCTGGGAGGGGTGTTACGTTTGTAGTCCATGAAGGAGATGTCATGAGGCCAGTGCCTCCACCCCGCCTGGAAGGTCGAGGTGTGTGAGTGAAGTTATAGTTTGTAGATAATGCTGCAGGTGTTGATGAGTTATTGGGGGTTATCCAGGTCTCAGTTAGAGCCAGGAGCTGCAGATTTTGACTATGGGCGTAGGCAGTAATGAAGTCAGCTTTCTTGACTGCTGATTGACAATTCCATAGGCCTCCCTGTACTGTGACAGGTGTATTAGTGGCTGTAGGAGGGTAGGATAGATTAGCCGGGTTGCTAGCAAACTGCCGTGGGTGGGTTGAGTCTGTTCTGGGGGAGCAGATTGTGGATATGAGACACATTGTGGTGTCAAGAGTGGCAGGGAGGAAGTAGAGAAATAGCAGAGTGGGAGGGAAAGGGAGATTTTTCAGAGTGGAGTGTAAGATAGGATTATGATGTACTTAGCACTGGGTGGATCCCTGGATCCGTCTGCAGAGAACTCCAGGAAAACTCCTCTTTGTCCCTCTTCGTTTCTCGACGCTTCGCTGACGCTAAGCCAGCAGGCCTTTAAATCCCTATCACTAATTAGTGCTTTCTAACACCTGGCCCTTAATGGGTCACTTAAGGAAACAAAATGGCCGCTTTAAACACGCCCCTTAATCAAGTCAGCTGGTCAAGTCAGCAATCAAGTCTCAGTTTAAAGATATTACTAAATTACTTAAAATGTCTTAATCAAGTCAGCTGGTCAAGTCAGCAATCAAGTCTCAGTTTAAAGATATTACTAAATGACTTAAAATGTCTTACCCTGATGCAGTGTAAGTCTCTCAGTGAATGAGCTGTCCTTCCACAACAGAATGTAGTACAGAGTGATTCCAGGAGAGGCTGAGGTTCTGCTTTTAAGCAGTGACAGGGCTCTGAGATCACACTCAGTACACAAGTGCTGTCTTTAAGCAGGAAGCAGCACTATACAGTATGTACCAGTGACTACTGTACCGGAACTAAATGGGGGGGATTCTATTTGGCCGTTATTAACCCATTCAACCCTCGCCCACTCGCCTCTCTCCTTCTTGCACACAGACACACACATCTGCCCCTACACGTACGTACGTATATCACACACACACACACACACACACACACACACACACACACACACACACACACACACACACACACACACACACACACACACACACACACACATTCTCCGTCGATCATTAAACAAGATAGAAGAAGCTGTGACCAGCTTATATGCTCACTGGCTCACTGTATAGCTTAATAGCTGTATGACATAAGGTACAGATTTAAAGGTGCCAAGGAGTGTGTGTGTGTGGGGGGTGTGTTGTTAACACCCACAGGTTAAACTTGTAGTCACAGTGCTGGGACTAAGCAAAAATAATTCCAATGGCCCTAATGCAATGGGTCGGTTGGAGTTGTTTGTTGTTTGTTATGGGAGTCTGGGTTGAGGTGGGGTGGCAAGGAGAGCTGGCGTCTGTATCTGTATCTGATCTGTATCTGCACACTGCACACTTTGTTAGAATTGTATATTAGTCATCTTGCTGTTATTTTATTCTATACTATTTTTATTTTATTTTATATTACATTGGATGCTGCTATGGTCGAGGAACCACAAGCGGATTTCACTCTTTTTTTGCTGTAAAAGGTACAGAATGATGTGACAATAAAAGGAATCTGAATCTGTTTTTCTAAAAGGGGGTCAAGGTATGGTCATTCAAGATGAGGTCATTCAAGACGAGGTCATTCAAGACGAGGTCATTCAAGATGAGGTCATTCAAGATGAGGTCATTCAAGATGAGGTCATTCAAGACGAGGTCATTCAAGACGAGGTCATTCAAGATGAGGTCATTCAAGATGAGGTCATTCAAGACGTGGTCATTCAAGACGAGGTCATTCAAGATGAGGTCATTCAAGACGAGGTCATTCAAGACGAGGTCATTCAAGATGAGGTCATTCAAGATGAGGTCATTCAAGATGAGGTCATTCAAGACGTGGTCATTCAAGACGAGGTCATTCAAGACGAGGTCATTCAAGATGAGGTCATTCAAGATGAGGTCATTCAAGATGAGGTCATTCAAGACGTGGTCATTCAAGACGAGGTCATTCAAGATGAGGTCATTCAAGATGAGGTCATTCAAGATGAGGTCATTCAAGACGAGGTCATTAAAGACGAGGTCATTCAATACGAGGTCATTCAAGATGAGGTCATTCAAGACGAGGTCATTCAAGACGAGGTCATTCAAGACGAGGTCATTCAAGATGAGGTCATTCAAGATGAGGTCATTCAAGACGAGGTCATTCAAGAAGAGGTCATTCAAGATGAGGTCATTCAAGACGAGGTCATTCAAGATGAGGTCATTCAAGATGAGGTCATTCAAGACGAGGTCATTCAAGATGAGGTCATTCAAGATGAGGTCATTCAAGATGAGGTCATTCAAGGGGGTTTTCTTTACAGTTGCAGATAAAGATTAGGCTACACTAATATTATAGTATAAAAAAAAACTGCTAAGTTATATTCATTAAAGAAAGTTGATTTAATAAAAAAGAAAGACTTGTTTAATCAGATTAATCACTTTATTCAAATTGAGGATTTAGTTTGAGGATATTTATAAAAAGAAAAGTAATAATAATAATAATTTTACTTTTTTTTAATTAAAAACGAAGGTTCGAACTAGGGGTGGGCGATACGACAATATTTTCTTTTAATCTACTTTTTCTCCCATTTTCTATTTTTCTCCCATCCCAATTTCGTATTGTCCAATTCTACCCTCCCCTGTCTCGAACGCTGTTAGGCCATGCCCAGCGGCGAGGGTCTGCGTGGGAGGGACACGCCGCCCCCGTTGCTTCCTGATTCTGCTGCGCAGGCGCACCAACCAACCTGTAGGAGTCGCTGTCCACAACGTCCGATCCCCAACCACCAGCTTCCCACCCCTAACACTGCCAATTGCGTTAGTATGAATGACCAGCCAAGCTGGTAGCAATGCGGAGAGCTGGGCTTGAACCCAGCATCTCCTGCATTAGTGCCTTGCCCACTGCTCCGCCCGCGATATGACAATATTAAATAAATATCGGGTACAGTTCATTAACGATACACTTTTTAAACATATCGTGGATATCGTGATGTTTCTCACAATCCCTCATGTCAGTTTCTTTTTTTTAAAGATTTATATTTTAGCGTTTATCGCTTTTTCCTGGTCAGACATGACCGACAGATACAGTGAGGGTGAAACGGGAGAGAGAGCAGGGGAAGACATTTGGCAAATAACGGCGGGTCCGGGAATCGAACTCGGGTCGGCCGATCCGCGACGCAGTGCGGTACTGATTGATTGATTGATTTTTATTGTGGAGTAAAAGACAGCATCCAAGGGATAAAAACATGAGAAAGTGCAAGCACTTATTTCCATCATGGTCCCTGATTTTGGACATGGACAGACATCATAAAACATAGAGCATCATAATAAAACATACTAAAACAGAGCATCATAATAGAAACATAGAGCATCATAATAAAACATAGAGCATCATAATAAAACATAGAGCATCATAATAAAACAAAGATCATCATAATAAAAAACAGAATAAAACATAATAGCAACCCCATACAAAAAAAGCATGGTGTGCTACTGGAGCGCCCCCCTCATGTCAGTTTCTAAGCCGCCGTGGCTGAGATGAGACAAGTTACTTTGGCGCAGCGATTTACTCTCTCGTCTCTCCCTCACTTTCAAATAATTTTTTAAAGCATCTTCATGGTTTAATGCAGACATATGTTGCAGGGACTATTTTAATCGTCATGTTGGCGTGACTGTATGCTTCAAAGGGTTAAATCAAGCATTTTTAAGTGCTTTAGAGGAAATGTCAAAACATCATGATGTATATCGTGTATCGTGACATAGCCAAAAAAGATTGTGATATCATTTAGAGACCATATGGCCCAGCCCTAGTTCGAACGTTCGTTCAAAAAACCCTGACGAAGCTCGAATCCCAAAAACAGGCTTCGGGGAAACAGCCTTAACACACAGTTCCCATCCTATTACCTCTTCTCTCATCTCAGAGAGACTGACCTCTAACTCTGTGTGACTGCTCTCCCCAGAGCCCCCCCCCTTCCTGCTGTGATGGATGAGTTCCCCCCCCCCCCCCCTCTCTCTTCCTGCTGTGATGGATGAGTTCTCCCCCCCCCTCTCTTCCTGCTGTGATGGATGAGTTCTCCCCCCCTCTCTTCCTGCTGTGATGGATGAGTTCTCCCCCCCCCCCTCTCTTCCTGCTGTGATGGATGAGTTCTGCCCCCTCTCTCTTCCTGCTGTGATGGATGAGTTCTCCCCCCCCTCTCTCTTCCTGCTGTGATGGATGAGTTCTCCCCCCCCCCTCTCTCTTCCTGCTGTGATGGATGAGTTCTGCCCCCCTCTCTCTTCCTGCTGTGATGGATGAGTTCTCCCCCCCCTCTCTCTTCCTGCTGTGATGGATGAGTTCTCCCCCCCCCCCTCTCTCTTCCTGCTGTGATGGATGAGTTCTCCCCCCCCCCTCTCTTCCTGCTGTGATGGATGAGTTCTCCCCCCCCTCTCTCTTCCTGCTGTGATGGATGAGTTCTCCCCCCCCCCCTCTCTCTTCCTGCTGTGATGGATGAGTTCTCCCCCCCCCTCTCTCTTCCTGCTGTGATAAGATAAGATTTGTTTATTAAGGACAATGCAAATTAATGAACATCATTTACATGTGTATGCATAACATCACAGCATGATAAGGACGTAAATATGCCGGGAATAGCACAGGGCTAATTTCCACCCGTAGTCCTAACATAAAACAAACACAAAACGGACCATACAACGTTCATTCATAAAAACTGACATCACTGACATGACCACACTAACATGACATTCAGTCAGTACAACATCACTAACATCCCTAATGAGTGCATATTTGGCTGTCTAACAGCCATTTCCTGAGTTGGCCCTTAAAGGTGGACAGGGTGGGACATTCCCTTAAGGGGACCGGAAGGCTGTTCCATGTTCCACTTCCCTTTATCGATAGACAATTTTTGCTATTTTCTCCCCCCCCTCTCTCTTCCTGCTGTGATGGATGAGTTCTCCCCCCCCCCTCTCTCTTCCTGCTGTGATGGATGAGTTCTCCCCCCCTCTCTCTTCCTGCTGTGATGGATGAGTTCTCCCCCCCCCCTCTCTCTTCCTGCTGTGATGGATGAGTTCTCCCCCCCCTCTCTTCCTGCTGTGATGGATGAGTTCTCCCCCCCCTCTCTCTTCCTGCTGTGATGGATGAGTTCTCCCCCCCCCCTCTCTTCCTGCTGTGATGGATGAGTTCCCCCCCCTCTCTCTTCCTGCTGTGATGGATGAGTTCTCCCCCCCCCTCTCTTCCTGCTGTGATGGATGAGTTCTCCCCCCCCCCTCTCTTCCTGCTGTGATGGATGAGTTCTCCCCCCCCCTCTCTCTTCCTGCTGTGATGGATGAGTTCTCCCCCCCCCCCCTCTCTTCCTGCTGTGATGGATGATTTCTCCCCCCCCCTCTCTCTTCCTGCTGTGATGGATGAGTTCCCCCCCCCTCTCTCTTCCTGCTGTGATGGATGAGTTCTCCCCCCCCCCTCTCTTCCTGCTGTGATGGATGAGTTCTCCCCCCCCTCTCTCTTCCTGCTGTGATGGATGAGTTCTCCCCCCCTCTCTTCCTGCTGTGATGGATGAGTTCTCCCCCCCCCTCTCTCTTCCTGCTGTGATGGATGAGTTCTCCCCCCCTCTCTTCCTGCTGTGATGGATGAGTTCTCCCCCCCCTCTCTTCCTGCTGTGATGGATGATTTCTCCCCCCCCCTCTCTCTTCCTGCTGTGATGGATGAGTTCCCCCCCCCCTCTCTCTTCCTGCTGTGATGGATAATTTCTCCCCCCCCCCCCTCTCTCTTCCTGCTGTGATGGATGAGTTCTCCCCCCCCTCTCTCTCTTCCTGCTGTGATGGATGAGTTCTCCCCCCCCTCTCTCTTCCTGCTGTGATGGATAATTTCCCCCCCCCCCTCCCCTCTCTCTTCCTGCTGTGATGGATGAGCTCCCCCCCCCTCTCTCTTCCTGCTGTGATGGATAATTTCTCCCCCCCCCCCCCTCTCTCTTCCTGCTGTGATGGATGAGTTCTCCCCCCCCCCTCTCTTCCTGCTGTGATGGATGAGTTCCCCCCCCTCTCTCTTCCTGCTGTGATGGATGAGTTCTCCCCCCCTCTCTCTTCCTGCTGTGATGGATGAGTTCTCCCCCCCCCTCTCTTCCTGCTGTGATGGATGATTTCTCCCCCCCCCCTCTCTCTTCCTGCTGTGATGGATGAGTTATCCCCCCCTCTCTCTTCCTGCTGTGATGGATGATTTCTCCCCCCCCCTCTCTCTTCCTGCTGTGATGGATGAGTTCTCCCCCCCCCCCTCTCTCTTCCTGCTGTGATGGATGAGTTCTCCCCCCCCTCTCTCTCTTCCTGCTGTGATGGATGAGTTCTCCCCCCCCTCTCTCTTCCTGATGTGATGGATAATTTCTCCCCCCCCCTCCCCTCTCTCTTCCTGCTGTGATGGATGAGCTCCCCCCCCCCTCTCTCTTCCTGCTGTGATGGATAATTTCTCCCCCCCCCCCCCTCTCTCTTCCTGCTGTGATGGATGATTTCTCCCCCCCCCCTCTCTCTTCCTGCTGTGATGGATGAGTTCTCCCCCCCCCCCTCTCTCTTCCTGCTGTGATGGATGATTTCTCCCCCCCCCCTCTCTCTTCCTGCTGTGATGGATGAGTTCTCCCCCCCCCTCCTACTTTCACTTAAAAAGAAAAGTATCCAATGATTTAATTCATGAGTTGAGGCCCTGTATAGGTCCATCTGGGTCTCTTGCCTCTACTCAGCACCTTTATATACACTTTCTGTCATGGTCAATGTTTAATTCTTACTGTTTTGCTGTAATGGTGCAAAATAAAGAAATAGGTGTGTATGTGTAGCGTCACTGTCAAACAAATGCCAATCCTACGCTCTGGGAGGAGTAGCATTGTGAGAAAGTGGTGGAATAATAATAAAGAAGAATATATACGATAGATGACAAGAGTGTGTGTGACCTAAGTCACCTAATGAATGAACAATGCAGATGTAACCCACTGACAGTCATTGAGACAGAGGGTGAGACTGTAAAGATCAGCAGCTGAATGTGATGTTATTGTTTAGAGTTACCTGAGCAGGTCACCTTCAGGATGTCAGTGTAAGACCAAGACATCACTGTTCCTCTACACTCCCTCAGTGCAGACTCAGAGCCAGAACAGTCAGTGTGAAACATCCATGGTTGGTCAGAACCATAACTCAGTTCTATTGAAACAGCAGAGCCACAGTCCAGCTGCCTGCACACTACAGCTGCGGTCTTCATGGTCCATGATGATGACCACCTGTACTCTCCTGCAGGTCTCCAGACTCCCTGGTGGTTGAGCTCCACTCTCCCAGCACAGCGGCTGCCTCCTTCCAACCTCACATCATCATGTTCTGCACAGAAACAAGAGAAACAACTACATGTTTATCTGTAATAAAAAATGGGATGTCATTTAATGTATTGCTCCTAAATGCTGATAAAACTGATTTTCATCCTTCTCTCTCATTTGATTGACACATCAAAGATCACCTTCATCTTCGTAATATTTAAAACGTCTGATCTCTATTAACCCTTGTATGGTGTTTACATTTATGTTACTCACCCAAAGTTCATGGGTCTGGTGGACCGACAACAATATTGGGATTTTAAAACAATAAATCCATAACAATTTATATAAATTGATATAAATTTATTATATAAATATATAAATCCAAGTCATTATCATCATTATTATTATAAAAATAGATTATATATGTTCATCTCAATTACAAGCAATTTGTTTCTGCTAGATCACATTTATGAATAAAAGTGCTATTTGTGATCAAATGTGATTAAAAGAAAATCCAGCATAATCGAGACATGAATTTAATAAATCAGGTTAATGTCGAAAGAGATAAATGAAACAAGGTGGAGGCAGACAGTGAAGGTACACAGTGAACCTCTCCCCCATGCTGCTATGATGCCCTCAGTTCCCCAAGGGCATCAATAAAGGAATATCTTATCTTAGTGTTACCTACTGATTTGTCACTTTGAACTGCATGGTATCTGGCCTCCTTGTGTGTATTTTATGCATGTTTCCATACCTATTATTAATATTATTATTAGGGCTTTAGATAGAAGTCTACTTGAATACATCACTATTATTATTAGGGCTTTGGATTGAAGTTTACCTGAATACATCACTATTATCAAGCCAGTGTAGCTAGTGTAATTCACGATGAGGACGTCCAGACTGTTGAATCGTACAAATACCTGGGAACTGTGTTTGATTGTAAACTGAAGTTCAACCTAAATACAGAGTCTATTGTTAAAACAGGTCAGCAGAGGATCTACCTGCTAAGAAAGCTGAACTCTTTTAATGTTAGTGCGAAGATCCTGAGCACTTTTTATAGTTCTTTTATTGAAAGCCTCCTAACCTTTTCTTTTATCTGCTGGTTCAGTGGCCTGTCTATTAAAGATAGGAACAGCCTACAGTATATTGTGAAAGTGTGCTCCAAAATAATTGGAGTAAAACAGAGAGACCTATGTTCTCTCTGGACGGACCAGGTGGTCAAGAAGGGGACGAGCATCACAAACCAACCCCTCCATGCTCTGTCTCAGTGGTTTTCACTGTTGCCTTCTGGCCGCCGTTATGACGTCCCACCAAGTAGGACCAACCGCTACGCCAAATCTTTTGTCCCCTCGGCTATCAGACTTTTAAACACAGACAGTAGTCATTTTAAGTAGCCTTTTGCACTTGGTTGTCTGTTTTTACTTTTACTTTTATTGCTGGATTGTATCACATGGAGTGTTTCTCTTTTTATTTTCCGTGCTGTCGTTGAGATGTTTTGTTGTTTGTTTGTCTGTCTTTGTTGCTTGTGGTGAAGCTGCAAATATGAATTGCCCCACAGGGACCAATAAAGTTGTCTGAATCTGAATTATTATTATTATTATTATTATTATTATTATTATTATTATTATTATTATTATTATTATTATTATTATTATTATTATTATTATTATTATTATTATTATTATTATTATTATTATTATTATTATTATTATTATTATTATTATTATTATTATTATTATTATTATTATTATTATTATTATTATTATTATTATTATTATTATTATTATTATTATTATTATTAGGCTTCGCTTACGCCTGCTACCCCTTCTGGGGCATATGCCGTCAACAAGTGATCTCCAAGCATCTCTGTCTTGAGCTGTTCTCTCCAGTTGGTTCCAGGTCATCTTCATGGTCTTGCTGTCTGCCTCCACGTCTCTGCGCCAGGTGTTTCTCCCCTTTTCCGCCTGGCCTGCGGGTTCCATGTTAGGGCGTGTCTGGTGATGGTACTTGCACGCGTTCTCAGGGTGTGGCCTATCCAGCGCCATCTGCGTTTCTTCATTTCTTCTTCTGCGGGCAGCTGGTTTGTTCTCTGCCAGAGTTGGCAGTTGCTGATGGTGTCTGGCCATCGGATGTGGAAGATCTTCCGCAGGCAGCTGTTAATGAAGACCTGCACTTTCCTGATGGTTGCAGCTGTAGTTCTCCACATCTCTGCTCCGTATAGGTTTAGCTTTATATATACGTTTATCTTAATACATCACTATTATTATTAGGGCTTTAGATAGAAGTTTACCTGAATACATTATTATTAGGGCTTTAGATAGTGGTTTACCTGAATACATCACTATTATTATTAGGGCTTTAGATAGTGGTTTACCTGAATACATTATTATTAAGGCTTTAGATAGAAGTTTATCTTAATACATCACTATTATTATTAGGGCTTTAGATAGAAGTTTACCTGAATACATTATTATTAGGGCTTTAGATAGTGGTTTACCTGAATACATCACTATTATTATTAGGGCTTTAGATAGTGGTTTACCTGAATACATCACTATTATTATTAGGGCTTTAGATAGTGGTTTACCTGAATACATTATTATTAAGGCTTTAGATAGAAATGTACCTGATTATACAATGGCATGCAAATATTTTGATTCTGATTGGCTGAAACAGTCAAGTTAGACGTTGTTATATAATATAACACACTCCCCAGAGACCCCAGATCCCTCCGAAAACCGAATTACTTATTTTTATCTTTATTTTTTTAAATTATTATTATTAGGGCTTTAGATAGAAGTTTACCTGAATACATCACTATTATTATTATTATTATTAGGGCTTTAGATAGAAGTTTACCTGAATACATCACTATTATTATTATTATTATTATTAGGGCTTTAGATAGAAGTTTACCTGAATACATCACTATTATTATTATTATTAGGGCTTTAGATAGAAGTTTACCTGAATACATCACTATTATTATTATTATTAGGGCTTTAGATAGAAGTTTACCTGAATACATCACTATTATTATTAGGGCTTTATATAGAAATGTACCTGAATACATCACTATTATTATTAGGGCTTTATATAGATATATACCTGACTACATATTATTATTATTATTATTATTTATTATTATTATTATTATTATTATTATTATTATTATTATTATTATTATTATTATTATTATTATTATTATTAGGGCTTTAGATATAGGGTTATCTGAATACATCACTATTATTATTATTATTATTATTATTATTATTATTATTATTATTATTATTATTATTATTATTATTATTATTATTATTATTATTATTATTATTATTATTATTATTATTATTATTATTATTATTATTATTATTATTATTATTATTATTATTATTATTATTATTATTATTATTATTATTAGGGCTTTAGATAGTGTTTTTACCTGAATACATTACTATTATTATTATTAGGGCTTTAGATAGAAATGTACCTGATTATACAATGGCATGCAAATATTTTTATTCTGATTGGCTGAAACAGTCAAGTTAGATGTTGTTATATCGTATAACACACTCCACGTGACCCCAGATCCCTCCCACAACCGGATTACTTATTTAAACTTTTTTTTCTGAATGAGTCCGCCATAGATAGACAAATGGAAGTATGAATATCTTTTGAACGAATCCTCCAAAAAAGATACAGTCAACTGGAATATGTTAGTTTGTTACACATATGTTGGATTATGTAATTGGTTTGTCATGACCCATTGTGAAACAAAAGAAAAATTGCGGACAAAAAAGAAGGAAAAAAAATGGCAGTCGATTTTATTATTGTCTTTTTTTTGTCAGACCATTGGATCTACTATTGGATCTACTTTCTCTGTGGACGGTTTTGTGAATAAATCTCAATCATGCTTAAATTACTGTGTGTTTATTGTATAGCAATAAGGTTGGGTGAACTATTATGCAACACTCAAATATTGATTTATGACCAGATGCCATTTCGGGTCGGGTGGAACAGGTTAATTAAACTATACAACTATGTAACACTGTTAATTAAACTATAATATAGAGCTATGTAACTCTGCTAACTAAACTATAATATAGAGCTATGTAACACTTTTCATTAAACTATAATATAGAGCTATGTAACACTGCTAACTAAACTATAATATAGAGCTATGTAACACTTTGAATTAAACTATAATATAGAGTTATGTAACACTGCTAACTAAACTATAATATAGAGCTATGTAACACTGCTAACTAAACTATAATATAGAGCTATTTAACACTATTAACTAAACTATAATATCGAGCTATGTAACACTGCTAACTAAACTATAATATAAAACAATGTAACACTTTTAATTAACTGCATCGCATACTGCGGGATAAAGGCATTTTTGGCAGATTGAAATGTAAGCTACTTGACATGACATGTCTGTTTTTACGGGGGGCAGCTGCATTGGGGGACGCAGGACTCATCCTGGCCACGCCGGGCGGGGTCAGTCTTAACCTAGTGTCCACCAGGTGTCAGCCATGCTCTGCTGTACTGGTCACCTGTAGGCCCCAGCATTCCTAGGAAGCTCACTGGCGGCTGCCTCGACAGACCTGGCCCAGAACTTTCCGGTGTAAGAATGGGTGTGGCAGACTTACCGTCACAGGGGGGGGTCCACCCAGCAGGTGGGCCGTGACGGAGCTGTTTCGGACAGCTGGCCCTTGTGGCACCCTCTGTGACTTGTGCGTTTTGGAGTAACTGCGCCCCACTACGCATGGTCGGAGTCCTACCCCCCGCACCTCGTTAGGAGGGGCGAGGGGGCCGGGACCCCACCCCGTGTTTTTTGAAGGGGACCTCAGGGGGTGCATTTGTCTGGGCTTCACGCCCTGCTTCGCCCGTTGTCCCATAGGCGAAGCAGAAAGCGTAGCCAATGAAATATAACGAAGGTTATCCGATAACCCTAGTTATATGATTGGCGTAGCTTTCTGCTTTACACGCAGCCCTGAGGACCCTTGGCAGTGTTTTGTTGAAATTCAGACTGGGAAGGGGGAGTTGACCGCCACACCTGGGCTATAAGCCGGCCGGAGGTGGGTGTGGTCGGACAGATGGAAGGAGTGTGAGAAGTTTCAAGTAGGTGCGCATACGTGCGCGAGGACATCCCATAGGCGAAGCAGAAAGCTACGGCAATCATATAACTAGGGTTATCAGATAACCTTCGTTACAACAGGTGACCAAGTAGTTTCAAGTTTCAAGTTTCTTTAATAGTTGTCATACAGAAGTACAGAATACTTTTATACAAAATGCTTCTTTCTGTTACGCTCCAGAGACTGTGCTAGACAAAAGATAAGTATGAAATGAAATAGTATAGCATGTAAAAATAGAAGTAAAAAATAGGAGTCACGTACGTAGACACAGTGGTCAGTATATACATATGTACAATATAATTTTTGTTCTATGCAGGATAGAAGTAACTGAGTTACCATACAATATACAATATACTATGCAATATACTAATATACAATATGCTATATAGTGCAAAGCAGAAATGGGATGAGGTACAATTTAGGTACAATTTACAGTAAGGTGTACTGAGGTATGGGTTGTAGTGCAAATCCTTTACCAATAAATATAAAGTGTGTTTATGTGTTCTAAAGTGTGGAGAGTGGGTGCTGCAGTGTGTTGTTTGTTTAAAGTGAGTGTGTGCATGTGGATGTGTGTGTTGTGAGTGCATTTGATGGTTGTTGCATAGTGTTATTGTTCGTTGAGCATCCTGATGGCCTGGGGATAGAAGCTTCTTCTGAGTCTTTCTGTGCTTGTCATGAGACTCCGGTATCGCTTGCCTGACCGCAGCAGTTCAAAGAGGCAGTTGTTTGGGTGGCTGGAGTCCTTAATAATTCTCTTAGCCTTACCCCTGCACTGCTTGTTGTAAATGTTCTGGAGGGTGGGAAGCCCCCCTCCAATTGTGCGTTCGGCTGAACGTGCCACTCTCTGTAGTCTGCTACGGTCATGTGCGGTGCTATTCCCAAACCAGGAGGTGATATTGCCAGTCAGGATGCTCTCTATTATACATGAGTAGAAGTTCTTAAGGATCTTCTGACTGACTTGGAACTTCCTTAGGCGCCTGAGGAAGTAGAGGCGTTGTCGTGCCTTCTTCACAACACTGTCAATGTGTGTGGTCCATGTCAGGTCCTCGGATATGTGGGCTCCGAGGTACTTAAGACTGTTCACTCTCTCAACCGGTGCCCCGTCGATGCTGAGGGGGCTGTAGTCCCTGACCCCCGACCTCCTGAAGTCCACAATCATCTCCTTTGTTTTGCTGACGTTCAGGGAGAGGCTGTTCTCCTGGCACCATCCCGCCAGGACCTTGACCTCTTCCAGGTAGGCCCTCTCGTCGTTTGCAGAGATCAGGCCCACCACTACTGTGTCGACAGCAAATTTGACGATTGTGTTGTTGTTCCGCTGAGCCACACAGTCATGTGTGTACAGGGAGTAGAGGAGGGGACTCAGAACACAGCCCTGGGGGGCCCCTATGTTGAGGGTGATGGATGAGGAGGTGCAGTTGCCTGCTTTCACCACCTGGGGTCTGCCTGTCAGGAAGTCCAAAACCCACTGGCAGAGGTCATAGTTCAAGCCCAGGTCCCTCAGCTTGGCTATGAGTTTGGAGGGGACTATGGTATTGAATGCTGAGCTGTAGTCGATGAATAGCATTCTCACATAGTTCCCCTGCCTTTTGTCCAGGTGTGATGCTGCTGTGTGCAGCACATGGGCTATGGCGTCCTCCGTGGAAGCAGAACAGTCCCTGCGGGGTCGACATCAGAGCACTCACATTACTATCATTACAATATTTAGAATATCTCTGCAACGCTGCATGCTAGCTGCTTACAATGGTAGATACATTAGCTTACTGTTGTAGCTTTCCAAAGAGCCACCGGGTGTGATCAGACCCTTTGAGAAGCTCTGTAATCCAGCATGGAAAAGCATTTTCTTTTAGGAGACTTTATAAAACGAATAAATCCAACATGTGAATGTCTTGTGTGGTCATTTATCCATTATGTCCATATTAGTGCCGTCAATCGATTAAAATATTTAATCTGATTAAATCGCATGATTGTCCATAGTTAACTCACGATTAAGTTTTAATACTCTTATCAACATGAGAGTCAACACATGCTTGCTTTATGGAGCCATTTAACACAAAAGGATGACCCTCATGTATTGCAAATTTGCATCAAATTCAAAACAGAATAACTTAAAAGAAAATAATCATTTAAAACAATGAATAAAGGAGTCACACCCCCGCCCCTCTCTCTCTCTCTCACACACACACAAACACTCTCCCAGCTCTCTTTCTCTCTTGCCCCTTCCTCATCTCTCTCACCCCCCTCTCTCTCTCTCTTGCACTCACACACTTTGAGTCGGAAACAAACATAGTATCAATGGGTACTAGTATGAGAAGCTAGTAAAGGGCTACATCTGCTCCTCCCTCCCCATCAACATGGACCCCCTGCAATTTGCATACCGCCCCAACAGGTCCACGGAGGACGCCATATCCCATGTGCTGCACACAGCAGCATCACACCTGGACAAGAGGCAGGGGAACTATGTGAGAATGCTATTCATCGACTACAGCTCGGCATTCAATACCATAGTCCCCTCCATACTCATAGCCAAGCTCAGGGACCTGGGCTTGGGCTATGACCTCTGCCAGTGGGTCTTGGACTTCCTGACTGGCAGACCCCAGGTGGTGAGAGCAGGCAACTGCACCTCCTCATCCATCACCCTCAACATAGGGGCCCCCCAGGGCTGTGTTCTGAGTCCCCTCCTCTACTCCCTGTACACACACGACTGTGTGGCTCAGCGGAGTAGCAATACAATCGTCAAATTTGCTGACGACACAGTGGTGGTGGGCCTGATCTCTGCCAACGACGAGAGGGCCTACCTGGAAGAGGTCAAGGTCCTGGCGGGATGGTGCCAGGAAAACAGCCTCTCCCTGAACGTCAGCAAAACAAAGGAGATGATTGTGGACTTCAGGAGGTCGGGGGTCAAGGACTACAGCCCCCTCAGCATCGACGGGGCACCGGTTGAGAGAGTCAACAGCTTCAAGTACCTCGGAGCCCACATATCCGAGGACTTGAAATGGACCATACACATTAACAGTGTGGTGAAGAAGGCACGACAACGCCTCTACTTCCTCAGGCGCCTAAGGAAGTTCCAAGTCAGCCAGAAGATCCTTAAGAACTTCTACTCATGTACAATAGAGAGCATCTTGACCGGCAACATCACCTCCTGGTTTGGGAATAGCACTGCAAAAGACCAAAGCAGACTACAAAGAGTGACACGTTCAGCCGAACGCACAATTGGAGGGGGGCTCCCCACTCTCCAGAACATTTACAACAAGCGTTGCAAGGGGAAGGCTAAGAGAATTATTAAGGACTCGAGCCACCCGAACAACTGCCTCTTTGAACTGCTGCCGTCAGGCAAGCGACACAGGAGTCTCAAGGCGAGCACAGAAAGACTCAGAAGTAGCTTCTATCCCCAGGCCATCAGGCTGCTAAACGAACAATGAATGAACACTACACAACAACAACCACCAAACACACATAGCACACACATCCACACGCACACACTCACTTTAAACAAACACACTGTAGCACCCACTACACACACTTTATAGCACACACCCACTTTAAACAAACACACTGTAGCACCCACTCCCCACACTTTATATTTATGGATGAAGGATTGCACTACAACTCGTACACCTTACTGTAAATTGTACCTAAAATTGTACCTCATCCCATTTCTGCTTTGCACTAGATAGTACTGTACATTAGTACACTGCATAGTATTGTGTATTGTATATTATATGGTAACTCAGAACATTGTACATATGTCTATACCGAACAACTGTGACCTCATTCTTCTTCTAAATTCATGCTATATTATGTTATTATGTTATTTGATACTATCTTGTCTAGCACAGTCTCTGGAGCGTAACAGTAAGAAGCATTTTGTATGAAAGTATTCTGTACTTCTGTATGACAACTATTAAAGAACTTGAACTTGAACTTGTCTCATTCTCCAACATTTTCCAAAGACTTCTCTTAGGGCAACCATCTTGGAACCGACTGAGACAGAATCGACGACAACTTCACTCTGATTCCCCAACGCGTGGGGAAGATGTCTTAAGTGGCTCAAACGATCACAGCTGGGATGCCGGCGATGAGGAATGTCACTATGAATGCGCGTTCCTGTCATCCTCATACAAGACATGCCTCCGAGAGCTCCTTATAAGCCAGGCTCTGTGCCGTTTGCAAATGAATCGCAAAAAGTCGAGAGTTTAGACACTCATTAAATGCAACTGATGCGATGCAGCCGTGTACAAATGGTGGCGGAAGTGCTTTGCGACCGATCAAAATGAGATTAGATTAATGTATTGTCATCATATATAGGCTACAGGTGCGGCTGGGTAGCGCAGTGGAGAATGCACTCGCCTACCACCGCAGAGACTCTGGGATCAAATCCAGCTGTCAGCGGTACCTATGGCTTGGTCAGTCGTCCCTACTAACACAATTGGCAGTGTTAGCGGGTGGGAAGCCGGTGGGGTATGTGTGTGTCCTGGTCGTTGTAAACTGCAGTTCCTACTGGTCGGTCGGGGCGCCTGTTCAGCAGGGAGGGGATCGGGGGGAAATAGCGTGAACCTCCGCATGTGTTACGTTCCCCCAGTGAGAGTCCTCGCTATCAGGTGAAAAGAAGCGGCTGGCGACTCCACATGTATCAGAGGAGGCATGTGGTAGTCTACACCCTCCCTAGGCCGACAGTGGGCAATGCACGCAACGGCCAGGAAGGAAATTGACATAACGACTAAATTGGGATAAAAAAATTTATTATAACATATATATTTTTTAAATATATATATACAGGCTACTACAGCTCATGGCCACCTGCCACAGCGCACACACGCATACACACGCATACACACGCATACACACGCATACACACGCATACACACGCATACACACACACACACACACACACACACACACACACACACACACACACGCTCGCAGTACTGTATTCTCGAAGTCAACTTCCTGTCTGTTGTTGCTAGGCAACTGCAGTGTGGGGGGAAACTGTCCCGCCTGGTACATTGTGTACGCTTCATTTAGTGGAGAAACGGATCGTTAAAGCGGCAAATTAAAGACAATCAAGCAGAATTTTCTTCAGTCCTTCACAATGCCAAAGAGCTGCTGTGTTACGCGTTGTACTAATGACAAAAAAACAAAAACAAATCTGCAGTTTTATATAATACCAGTCCAGGAATCACAGAGGAAAAAGTGGCTGGCAGCTATCAAGAGAGCACACATACTGTAGATGCAGACGGGAGAGTCGACCAAAGCAGACCCTGGTCCCCCAAGTCAAATTCTACGTATGTCTGCTCTACCCATTTCATAACAGGTGAGAATAAGGAACAAATATTTATATAGTAAATTAAGTTGTATTGGCTGTGAGGCTGTAAACAGCAGATACATGTTAGCTGCTAGGATTGATTAGCTAGCAGTCTCTGCTAGCTACTTCGCCATATAGTCCATTCTCAGTGTAGCCTACATGCCTTTTTCATTTTTATATGTTACTACTAGTATACTATTTATCAATCACATTCAGTGTTGTTGTCCTTGCTCTAAGGACTTGTTATTGAATAGTCGTATTGCTTGTAATATACATTTCATATGTATATACTCTCTGTCAGGATCTATGGGTAACAGTACTGTATATTTGCATATCATATTATGTCACAAATGTAACAGTACTATATACCTGTATGTCATGTATGTCCCTATGCCATAAATGTCATGATGTCATGTATGTTGAGTATGTCATAAATGTCACTATGAATTGAAAATGGGGGACCCTGATGTAAACAAGACAAAAGTCTTTCTCTGGTCTGCATCCCCTTAACAATTGTGTGTATTGAGCCGTACTGTATTGTACCCATTCTGCAATCTGTTAATAACGTTTTCATTCATTCATTCATTCAGGTGCACTGCAAAGGTCAACGACCAAACACACCCAGACTACATATCATCTGTATTCCCTTCAACATCACAGTCTACACCATCTACGTCAACGAACATCAGTCGCCATGAGCGGCATGCAAAAAGGAACTTCTCTTCATACCATGGTAAGTGATATCATCTAGTTTTCAGTTATGTGCCAAAATCAATGGGTTCCTAAATTGCAGTTTCTTGCAGTATGGTTTTTATTTCATTTAAAGTGACTCCCCACAAGAGGCCTAAACGTTGCAGCCAAGACATCCAAGTTGAGGAAGCAGCCCAAGTTGAGGAAGCAGCCACACCTCCCATCACCGAGCAGTGTCTGTTTGACGAGATACAGTCTCTCAGAGAGGAGAGGGATGCAGCCAACAGGGTGACCAACAGAGAACCAAGGTTGAGTCAAGCTCCTTGACCGCTTCATCTGTGGACAGCAACGACACCAAATGCAAGATGATGACAGGTGTTACCTGCCCAGTGCTTCTGCACTTGTTTTCTTACTTGCACACAGAGAAGACAATTGGACCACCATTATCTCACCCATAGATCAGATATTTATCACCCTTGTCAAACTGCGTAACGACATGTCCTTTCACCTCATCTCCCACATCAGAGGTGTGTCAAAGGCAACAGTCATCAAAGTGTTAGACCTGATGTACGTCAAGCTTGCCTTCTTGATTAGATGGCAGGACAGGGACCACATATTCTCAACCATCCCCCCAGTATTCAAAACAAAGTTTCCTCGTCTCACATCGATCATAGATTGTTTTGAAATTTTCATCGATGCACCCAGAAATCTTAAAGCTCGTGCTCAGTGCTATTCCTCCTAGAAACGCCACGCCACAGTGAAAGTGTTCATATCGTGCAGCCCAGTGGGTCACATTAACTTTGTGTCCCAGGCCTGGGGAGGCAGAGCCTCAGATATCCACATTGTCAGGGAGTGTGGATTTATAAACCCTGCGCTGCACATGCCCGGGGATCAGATCCTGGCAGACAGGGGTTTCACACTCGAGGATGACTTTGCATCTGTTTGCGGTGCACAACTCATTATACCCCCATTTACGAGGAACAAGAAGCAGCTGTCTGCAGAGGAGGTGGAGAGAGCCTGGAAAATCTCATCAGTGCGGATCCACATTGAGAGGGTGATTGGACTAGTCAAGAACCGATACACAATACTAAAGGGTCCAGTTCCAATTCAGATTCAGATTAAGATTCAGATTACTTTATTCGCCATTTTATACAGGTACAAAATGGAACGTGATTTGACATTACAGTGCATGCTTTTTTCACAAATTTAGAACAATACAACAGTAAATAAATAATTATAAATAAAGTGCAAGACGGGACAGAACAGTGAGACAACAATAAGACTGTGAAAGTGCAGTGGTTGGGGACATGGATACAGTGCAACACAAAGTTCAAGTCCAGAAGTCCAGCCCTAGCAGCTCGCCATAGAGGGGGGGGGGGGGGGGGGGCAGGGGGACACCTGACTCATTTACCAGGCAATTCGCTGTGTTCAGAGTCTAGCAGGTGAAGCCAATCGTGATCAATACAGCAGCATCGACAAGATCATCCGAGTTTGTGCTGCTTTGGTGAATCTTGGAGACAGCATTGTTCTCAAGGATTAGAGAGACATTTGTGATTGACCTGTGATACAGGACTAGGATTATTATTGCAGATGTTTTGCGTTAGATCTCGCTGATAATTTGCACTATGAGCCATTGTAAGTAAAACAAGATTAAATTGACCAATCAGGGGGAAATAGTATAATAAGCAAAAGTATCTGCAATAGATATTCTACTCAATATTTGATCAAATACAAGATATTTTCACTTGATACAATTTTATTTTTTGCAGTGTACTGTCTTTGCCCTGGGAGCCAGATTACAATGATTGTGTTACAGCGTGTAGTAAATGTTTTGTGTAAATATTGTTATGGTGTAGTAGACTATCTTACAAAAAAACATACACAATAAAATTTAAGTGTAACTAAAATACATTTATTGTCAACATCCATCTCTTCTATGGTACAAAACAAGACAGAAAGAAAGAAGGGTACACCTCTATCAGCTGAGTAGCAATGTTCATCAAGTGTTGAGTGCTACAGTCAGGGTTCCCACACATTGCAAAATGAAATTCAAGGACTTTCAAGTACTTTCCTAAGCACAATTCTTCATTTTAAAAGGACATTTAAAGGGATACAATTAACATAAATGCTGTTTTTATTTACATTTTTTTTTTTATAAAACCAATTTCTGGCAATTAGTTACACTTTAAATAAAGACATAGAATTTCTTGATTCAGAAAAATGTTATGAACAAAACTTCAAAAGCGCTAAAAACTAAATTACAAACATCACAAAACAAACTGGTCAGACTACTGCTTGACCTTACTCCTAGAACCCACCTCACCCCTGCCCACTTTGACAACCTAGGATGGCTTAGAGTTAAGCATTACATCACGCGCAGGAGTGGATTGTGAAAATTAGACCATGCCTAGGGGGGTCGGCATGGTCTAATTTTCACAATCCACGACTACAAGTGGTGTAATGCTTTTATACAACTGGCACATTCATCCAACCTTATTTGCTATACAATAAACACACATTAATTGAAGATTTATTGAAAAAACCATCCGCCAGAAAAAGTAGTTCCCAAAAAAGAAAAAAAGAGAAGTTGCCTCCATGTGGAAGCAGCTCGGAAGTGCATCCAACTGTTCTTAGTAGGACATCCAACAAACTAACACATCCAACTGTATCTCAACTAGGCTTCCAACAAACTAACACATCCAACTGTCTCTCAACTAGGCATCCAACAAACTAACACATCCAACTGTCTCTCAACTAGGCATCCAACAAACTAACACATCCAACTGTCTCTCAACTAGGCTTCCAACAAACTAACACATCCAACTGTCTCTCAACTAGGCATCCAACAAACTAACACATCCAACTGTCTCTCAACTAGGCATCCAACAAACTAACACATCCAACTTTTCTTTAGTTTTTAACCTACTTTCTATAGAACTTCATTCTTGCTTCTATAGAAAGTAGGTAAAACAAATTAAAAAATGTTTTCTTTGCCCTATAGGAAAAAAAGAAGTTTTCTTTGCCCTATAGGAAAAAAAGAAGTTTTCTTTGCCCTATAAGATTTAATTTTTTTTTTGTAAACCTACTTTCTATAGAAGCAGCTGCAGGAGGTGCACTGTTTTAAGTGAGCGTGGGTTATTGAATTGATTGATTGATTGCTAATTTTATTACTGTCCGCCTTGTTTCCAACTGGTTAAGTTTAGGCCCTCTTTCGAATTTGGTTAAGGTTAGAGTTTGGAATCAGGGCTGGTGGTCTATCGCCCTGCTCTAAAGACAAACTCTAACCTTAACCAACTTCGAAAGAGGGCCTAAACTTAACCAGTTGGAAACAAGGCGGACAGTAATAAAATTAGCAATCAATCAATCAATCAATTCAATAGTCCACGCTCACTTAAAACAGCGCACCTCCCAGCTGCTTCTATAGAAAGATTTCTTTATTTTCTTTTGCAATTAATCAATCAATCAATCAATTCGCGCGATTTTTATTTTGTTCCACAATGACTCATGACCCATCAATTACATCATCCAACATTGTTTAAAGAACTAAGACATTCGTCGTGACAGAATCGTTTTCCATTTAGTCGTTATGACGCTATCAACATATCCATTGATCCATAATAATATCCATTGGGATTATTGTCCGCCATCTTGTTTTTTTCTACAAAGTCGCACGGCGGAGTGATAGTAATTCGGTTGTGGGCGGGTCCTGGGACCAAGAGCGTGGGATTATGAAAAATAAATACGTGTAAATTGACTGTTTCAGCCAATCAGAATCGAGAAATGTGCATGCCGTTGTATAATAGATGACAGAGTACAGCAACTTAGTTAGGGTTAGACTTATTTTTCTTTTTTCTGCACTCCGGGCAATACCACGTCTTGCTTTTCGGTAGCCTTTTGAGGTTTAGACACCTGGGCCCTCATTCATCAACGTGGCGTAGAAAATGTTCTATTTCCACACGTAAGCACAGAATGTAGAATCAGTGCACGCACAGAAAAAACGGGATTCACCACACGTGCGTACGCAGGTTCTACGCACACCTGTCATGATGAATCTCACCTTGGCCCTGCGCCGAGGCTCGTGCACACTTTCACGTATTTGCATACCAAAACCGCCCCGATTAACCATATACGGTAATGGAACACCCCCATGAAATGTGGAAGAATGGACTAAGCCGAGGGTGTTGTACACTGTCGGATATTATATCTATTAACTTCCTAAAAGACCATTGCTGCCTGGACACCGCAAACACTAATAAAGACCATTAACCACTGTTTTGCCGTTGCCCGTTAGTGTCATTAATGCATGCTGGAATAAGAATGCCTTTCTCAATTTATTTTTAATATTAATAATTATTATAATACAATAAAAGACAGCTCCGTCTTTTAATAGACATATATTGTACAGTAACGTCAAATAAATACTACAGTCCCCGCTGAAATAAAGGTTCTGCACGCACATACCAGCAGTGATCTACAGCATAAAAGATAGCCACTTTATAATACTATTCTGAGTAGATAATTCATCTGTATTGCAACAGAGTCACGGATCTGGTCGGGGCAGGTAGCATTATGTCGGGAAAATCCTTATGAAATAAACAAAAGTGAATTAAAGAATTTAAAAACAAAGTTTAGCATATTAAATCTTTTATAAGCTTTCTGAGTAGATAATTCATCTGTATCGCAACAGAGTCACGGATCTGGTCGGGGCAGGTAGCATTATGTCGGAAAATCTTTATGAAATAAACAAAAGTGAATTAAGGAATTTAAAACGAAGTTTAGCATATTAAATCGTTTTATAAGCTTATAGCTTTTTTCGTGCTGATTTCAGAAGGGTCCAGCTGCAGAGCCGGAGAGCAACTCTCAGGGCCAAGATAGCACTATTTTGAGAGAGACAGCAGAGAGACAGACAGACAGACAGACACTGTTCCACAGTGTGTGTGTGTGTGTGTGTGTGTGTGTGTGTGTGTGTGTGTGTGTGTGTGTGTGTGTGTGTGTGTGTGTGTGTGTGTGTGTGTGTGTGTGTGTGTGTGTGTGCGTGCGTGTGTGTGACTACTAGTCTAATAGTAGAGACTCAGCCCCCCCCCCCCCCCCACTGGACCACCTCCTAGTAGAGACTTCTCTAGGAAGAAGACGAAGATGAGGATTAAGGCGAGACACTGCAGGTGAATAGGCAAATATACTTTTTTTGTTGATTTTGAGATTTTGTTATATTTTGCTTCCTAAACATGTCTTCTATGAAACTAGTGACAATAAAACGTCAATAACACACATTTAGTTGTTCATTTTACTTCATTTTGCCTTATTGCATCCATAAATGTCCACATATTTAATGGGGAAGTGCCTCATTTGCATATATAAACTTAAATTTCAGAAAACTTGTCTCTACTAGGAGGTGGTCCAGAGGGGGGGGGGGGTCTCTACTGGGAGGTGGTCCAGAGGGGGGGGGTCTCTACTAGGAGACTAGTGGTCACACACACTGTGGAACAGTGTCTATCTGTCTGTCTGTCTGTCTCTCTGCTGTCTGTCTCTCCGGCTCTGCAGCTGGACCTTCTCAAATAAGAACGGAAAAGCTTTTAAGCTCATAGCTCCAATTTGGGTCCCAAATTGCGGTACAAATGAAGGAGGTGTCTCGGGTAGTGGACTCTAGTTAATATTATGTTCTCTCTGCAATTAGACTGCCCCTCATTCATCCCTATCTGATGCTATCTCTGAAAACAGTTCCTGCGAGCGCAGTCAGTGCACCCCATAACGCTATATATATAAACCTGCATTCATTCGGAGAGAAAGACCTATTCCACATGCTATTTAGGGTTTGACAATAATTACACTAATATTGCTATTTCACAATGAACTATAATGAATTACGGGGGTCATACAGAACACGCGCCAGTGTCTTTATTTCCGCGTTGGAACGAATGCATGTACTGAGGAGCGCTTGTGCGTAGTAACGATATTCTACCACTGGGAGTCAGCTAAGTGTGCTCAGAGCTGTGCGTACACATAAGCACGAAGTCAAGTTCAAGTTGAAATTGATGAATCCCACTCTTTGCTTAGAAATGGTCGTACGCACAGGTTAAGCACATATCTGTGCGTAAGACACGTTGATGAATGAGGGCCCTGGGATGGAACCAGTCATCAAATCAAAATCGTCTTCTTTAAACAAGTCAAGAAGAAACATAACAATAAGTCAATAACAAAACAAGAACACCATGAGGTCCAACAAATTTAAAATAAATGCAAATAAATGAAAGAATGCAAGCACTCCCAGACATACGCGCACATACAAGCACTCCCACGCGAAGGTAAGGAAAAACTCACTAAAACCTAACTAATAGGGGAAAATGCACCACAGGCAGTGTGGAGGTGAGTAACCTTAGAAGGGCCGTTCAAGGGGGGATCTCCCTTCTTAGATGTCGGTGATAGTAGTGTTGCAGACTAACAGTTGGTAAGCCTGCACTCAAGTGTGTAGTGAAACACAGATGAGTGCATGCAATAGCAACTGAACATTTTGAAAGATTAAAGATAGAGCTGATAGCGATAGCATCTGAACATTTTGAAAGAGTAAAGATAGAGCTGATAGCGAATCTATTTGAGGCACAGGGGCGGCGCAAAGAGGGTTGCGTCCTTCCCATCTTAATCACAGGACATTCAACACTCCGGTCATTGCTCCGAGACAGCCGGAGACAGGGAGATAGGGGGCGGCGCAGAGAGGGTCGCAACCTCCCCGACATCATCGCGGGACGTCCAGCACTCCGGTCACCACTACGAGACCAGATCAAGGTGCAGCACAAGTTGGTCAGTGAAGGCCTCATTGTGTGCTACTCTAATGCACACAGCATCAATGGGAGACCAGATAAGAAGATCGGCATATGTACGTCTGGTCACGTACATTTGCAGCTGTACCTGGGTGTAGTAGGGGTGTTGAGGCTTTAGTGTAAAGTCCTCAGCCACACAGTAATCTTGTTGGTCTCTGATAGCGCCCAGACCAGCTCTCAGTTTACATGGGCATTTGATCTCCAGGACACCTTGCCCACAACACTCGCAGGAGATCAGGCCATCTGGGGACGCAGCCAGGAAAGATCTTATGGCCAGAGTGTGGCCCAGGATGGGTAATAGTGATCTCACTGGGCATGGTGTGTGGAGGTGGGGATCCAGACTAAATGTGTGCTAGATACTCATATGCGTTGTCCTCGTTATCGATGCCATATTTTATGGCTGCGATGTGGTCCAACCTCTTCCTGGTGGGGCTGCAATTGTCTCTGACCACGGACGGAGACATGGACTTTGACAGCCTGAGTTTGTGGCAGGAAGAGGCTGTGATGCGTCCAACACGCTGCTCATACCACACATTGCTCAGGCGCTGTGTGATCGTGGCCACATTGACATAATGCCAGTCTTCCTCACTGACTGACTTGAGTCGCCTGTATTGGTCGTCACACAGACTCCTCAATCTGTCATCATCTAGAGACCTGTACTCCTCCTTGTACAAGGAGCGTAGAGTCCGTGGAACTTGTGGTTGGGTAGCAACTGGCGTCTGCGCAATGAAGCGTGCCTGGAAATCAGTGAAAGAACAGGCTTAGAGGACACTGAAGCCAAGGTGTCCATAAAGGCCTGCTGTTCTCTCTCTGTGGGATTTGGGGTCAGTTGCTTCTTCTCCTTGACGTCCTGCTTACAGGAATCCTTGTAAAAGCCAACATCACAGATCCTTGCTGGCTGGACCGACTTTGTGAAGCACTGATTCCATTGGCAGGATTCGTCTGTGCCCACGGTCATGGTGCAGCCGAGGCGGGCGGCGGCCTCCACCTTGAATGGGTGGATGTTGAGTGGATGTTTGATCAGGTAGTGGTGCATATTTGGGTATTCGAGAGATGGCCAAGTCTTTGGATTGTTCTCCCAGTGGTCTGCAGGTGTCTTGTATGGACACGATTGTAAGTCAATCAGGGCAAGCTTTGACTCATATCTCGCCTTAGAACTACCAGAAAGGCTTTCAAAATAGTGGAATGCCATGTTGGCCTCAATATTATCAAAACAAATTAAATGAAAAGGTTATGAAATTAACAAGAGTGTGCTAAAAACATGTAATAAAAACGGATACATACCATGCATACATTTGATCAGTTTCTTCCCCCCATACCAAGATGGCGGCGGTCTCGTGACATCAGAGCGTCTTCGAGAATAGTCTATGTGCGTAATGAATGAACGCAGTAGGCTTATATTATTCTAATGACTTGTTTTATTAGGAAATCACAGATACTGCGCTGCCTATAGTAGTACAGTCCACCAGTCCACTGCCCGACTCTGGTGGCCTTAATATGTGTACTGTATTTACTGTACCTATAGGGCAGAGCATATATATAGTATCTACTAAATCCTGAGATGTAGAGGCGGATAGAAGCATCTCGGGTTGTGGTTCTAAAACAGGTCTCCAAGGAGGGAAGCACGAGGTGATAAACATGGAATATCTTCTAGTGTGGCATTACCTCTGCCCCCATTAAATGTTATGTCATGTAGCCTACATTTCCATCTGCCAAAAATGCCTTTATTCCGCAGTATGCGATGCAGTGTTGTGGTTTGTTCTGGAGACTGGTGTATGAGTCCATGGCAGCCCGGTGATGTACCGTGAGCTTTATACAAAACTCTCTAAGATAAAGATAGCATCTTCTCACCTTGCATATTATATTAATTGGACCTAAAATATGTAGCCTATTATAATTATCATTGTTATCATTATTATTATCAGTCTTTGTTACCACCTTTCATGTGACAACTGGTCGCTAGACGGAGCAATATTCCTGTGTGTTGGTGCGGCAGGATAGTGTCATGGGGCCAGGGGCGGACTCGGACACAAATTCAGCCCGGGACATTCAGACGCACCAGCCCACGCACCGGCCCCGAAACTGGCCCACACAACGGCCGTTATGAAACTCTCCCACACACACACACACACACACACACACACACACACACACACACACGCACACATACCGTTACTTCCTGTCATTGGCATACGTTTTCTTTCTTTTTACATCTTAGTGCCTCATTAGCCTAGGGATTAAGGATACGTGAAGTATTAACTACACCATTATAATATTGAGGTTTTGATCCATAGAAATGTCTGTGCTACACAATTTCAGTTAGATTCGATTTATTGTCCTTGTTGAAGGCAGAGGTTCTGTGTAGGATTGTTAGTAACTGTCTAACTGCATATATAACTGTTTCCACTAGAGGGCGCTCTAGGCGGAGACACTCAGGAACACCACCAGGTGGCGAGTATAAATAGAGATGTCTCCTCCCACTTATCTTTCTTCTCCCACCTACCTCTCACGAGAAGGACTCATGTGTTACTGCTCTGCCATGTGAATAATAAACCACGCCAGTTAAGGCTCAAGATAGAAACCATGGCCCTCATTTATCAACTTGACGTACGCACAGATATGTGCTTAAGCCGTGCGTACGATCATTTCTAAGCAAAGTGTGGGATTTATCAATTTGAACTTGTGCTTGACTTTGTTCGTATATTTAAGCACAGGTCGGACCATGCGTACCTGGCGCCCGTTGGTGAATATATTATTACAACAAGGAAATGAGCTTCTGTGCATTAGTTTCAACACTGGCATGTTCTGTATGAACCGTAATTCATTATAGTTCATTGTAAAATAGCAACAGTAGTGTAATTATGGTCAAAACCCTATAAATAGCATTTGGAATAATAGATCTTTCTCTCAGAATGAATGCAGCATGGTTTATATAGCGTTATCGGAATATACAGGGTGTACTGACTGACTGCGCTCCGTGTAGCTCAACTCGTTATTATTTTGTGCACAGACCGCAGAAACACGGGAACGTTTTGATTATATTTAAAAGGCTTTACGTTAAACGAAACAAGTGGAATTTCGAAGCTGTAAGCAGAATACAAGTCATATGAACACCCACGATATAGTGTTCTTCCCCCTTTTTACTGTATAAGAAAGAATAAAAAACGCAATGAGACCAGGGTGTATGTGTATTACAAAACCCTTGCAATAATGTGTCTTAAATGAATGAAAAGCATACATGCTCTGGACACAGAGCATATATCGTGTGGGTGATATGACTTGTATTATGCTTACAGAATTCCACGTATTTAGTTTTACAATGTCAAAGCCTTTTAATGTAATCAAAACGTTCCCGTATTTCTGCAATCTATGTGCAAAATAATAACGAGTTGAGTTCTAACAAAGAACATATTACATGCTGGTATGCTGATAGAGTAAACTATTATATGAATATGATATGATATAAGGTATACACTGGTCCGTCGCATACACTGGTATGCGGAAGTTACTGTTGCATAATGTAGGCTATGGCTGCTATTATATGTAATTCATATAGGCTACCTAATAGTATATGATTTTTAGAGGGATCTATTTTGTTGTCGGTAATACCGACAACAAAATAGATGCCTCTAAAAATCATATTATAGCCAATCGAACACAACTAATAAAGGCATTCATATTACAGCACGGTTATAATGACACACAACCAACGCCAAACAGTGGTCAACGAACGGTCTTTATTAGTATTTTGAGCTGTCCAGGCAGAATTGCAACAATGGTCTTAGGGAGCCGTTGATATCTGACATCACCATGTACAAGTCCGCCTTTTATTTATCCCATAACACGCGTTGTGTCTTCTTGGTTCGGCAGCGCCTCAGTGAACAATCTCCCATGGAGTTTCTCAGAGTTCCGCTCGGGTCAGTCCATTATTTCACATCCCAAGGGGGGTGTTTCATGACCATATATGGATAATCATGCACGAGCATTGACGGTAGAACAAAGAGGTATTTATCAACACGGAGGAGCATAGGACCTGTGTACGCACGGTTGATAAATCCCAATATTTCTGTGCGTGCACACATTCTAAATTCTGTGCTTACGTGTGGAAATAGAACATTTTCTACGTCACGTTGATGAATGAGGGCCCATGCCTCTTGACCATATTATTGTCGCCCTATAGCCTGATTCTGTTAACAGGTTATGGGCCCAGATCACGCCAGGGGCGAAATAATAAGGGTAGCAAGTTTAGCTAAAGTATAGGCTAGGTTAGCACCGGGAGTACCGCATGGCTAGACGCTAGGCCAACAGGAGCTAAAACTACGCCCACCATCAAAGAGCAACATGAAGCCTCACAGGAGAGTCAAGAAGGTAGCAGCCGGGAGTTATTGGAAGGTAGCAGCCAAGAGCCCAGGAGGCGGCACCGGAGGAGACGGAGCATGCTGAGCACAACGGAGAGGAGGGGGAGAACCCCGCCTTAGAAAGAGTGGCGCCTGCTGAACACAACGGAGGCGAGGGGGAGAACCCCATCCTAGAACTCGTGGCGACCAGAGGGAGGAACAAGTGGCCCTCGTTCAATGGAAAAGCAGAGAGCTACGAGCTCTGGGAAGAGCGCATGCTATGCTGCATGCACGGTGCAGGACTGAAGGAGACGATCCTGGCAGCCCCCACGGGAGAACTGACGGCGGAAGAGCAAGCCCTGGACGACCAGCGTAACGCAGACGCGTACTGTGAGTTAGCGCCGCTGCTCGACGACACCAGCCTGGGTCTGATATTCCACGACACTAAAGACCGAGGCAGAGAAAGCCTGGAGGTAATGAGAGAGCATTACATCGGGTGAGGAAGACCCCGAGTCATGGCCCTCTACATAGCACTGACGACCCTGAGGAAGGGGCAGACCAAGACTGTGACCGAATACGTCAACAGAGCGGAGCAGATCACGACGCCATTGAGGAATGCCGGAGAAGCACCAAATGATGGGCTAATGATGGCGATGATGATGAGAGGACTACCGGAGCTGTACAAACCGTTCACACTCCTGGTAACACACGGTTCAATGGACATGACGCTGGGACAGTTCAAGGCTAAGTTAAGGAACTTCGAGGTCTCAGAAGATACCCACCCAGCCGCTGCGGAGGCGGGAGAGAGGGTGCTGAAGGCCCGAGCGACGCCAAGGGAGAGAACCAGGACCACGACGGAGCTGGCGTGTTGGCGATGCGGAGAGAAAGGCCATCGGAGAAGTAACTGCACGAGGACTGTCTGGTGTGGCTCCTGCAGATCAATGTGGCACGCAGGCAGAGCGTGCATGAAGAAACGCAACCAGGGCGCGCGACACGTGCATGGACAAGATGGCGGCGATGGTCGGCGTGAGACGGATCGAGGCGACGACTGGAGAGTAGCGGAACGAGAGGGCTTCATCCCCAGGGCGCAGACGGCGTACGTCACCAGGCCAACGCAGCTGCAACAGGCCCAAAGGAAGGGACTGATCATGTACACAGGTGCGTCGTCCCACGTCATCAACGACAGGAGTCAGTTCAAGAACTTTGACAGAACTTTCCGCCCGGAGAGACACAGCATGGAGCTGGCAGACGGAAAGCGCACCTACGGGTTGGCACAAGAGAGAGGAGACGCACAGGTATGCCTCACGGACAGCGGGGGGCGCCGGCGTAGACCTGATAAAGGATGTGTCGTGTGCATAAAGGGGAAGTTTGCTCAATCGAGAAACAGAAATCCCACAGAAAAAGTAAAAGTACCACTTGCGTTGGTTAACACAGATCTTGCCGGTCCAGTAAGAAACAAGTCCATAAGAGGCTTTAGATATGTACAGTCTTTTACAGACGTGTGCACAGGGGCAGTGTTTGTTTACTTTCTTAAAGCAAAGAGTGACACACTCCAGGCCATGGAAAAATTCCTGGCGGACATAGCCCCTTATGGTACAGTAAGATGTTTGAGGTCCGAATTCACAAACAGAGAGTTCCAATCACTGTTGAGGAAGAACAGGATAAGACACGAGACGTCATGTCCATATTCCCCACACCAGAACGGAGTGGCAGAGAGAGAATGGCGCACTCTTTTCGAGATGGCTAGGTGTAAGCTAGTAGGTAGTAACTTACCTAAGAGCCTATGGCACTATGCAGTGCAAGAAGCCACTTACACCAGAAACAGGTGCTTCAATAAGCACACGGGCACCACCCCGTATACAGCACTGACAGGAAAGTGTAATCTAGCCAGAATGCACCGTTTTGGATCAATGTGTTATGCTTACCTGCAGGACAGAGGAAAGCTCGAGTCCAGATGTGAAAAAGGACTCTTTGTAGGGCATGACAAGGGAAGCCCCGCTTTCCTGGTTTATTATCCCGGTAAAGGGGTAGTGCAGAAACACAGGCTAGTCAAGTTTGTCACAAAGACAACATGTGAGGGCGAGACACAGACAGAGGAGCCAGAGCTGGACTCCAGAGTAAGGTGTGTAGAAACAGCGACACATCAGCCCAGTGTACTTAGCACGGTCGTGCAGGCAGACAGTCAGCCACCCCCAGAGGGCGATGACGAGGAGCACCCAAGGGTGACGTCAAGTGCCCCAAGCAGTGGGAGGTACCCCTCGAGGGAACACAGACCCCCAAAGTATCTGACAGACTATGCTCGGAAAGGGAGTGACGAGGAGGACAGTACACCCATCACCGTTGATTACTGCTACAGGGTAGTTAGTGGGGTACCTCAGACCTTTAAAGAAGCCATAGTGTCCCCTGAATCAAGTAAATGGGAGAGAGCGATGGATGAGGAGATGAGGTCCCTAGAGGACAACCACACCTTCACTCTAACCAAGTTACCAGAGGGCAGACAGACAGTGGGAGGAAAATGGGTGTATTCAATCAAGGAGGGTATTGAAGGCCACGATAAGTACAAAGCAAGGTTTGTAGCTAAGGGTTACAGTCAGAGGGAGGGGATAGACTACGGTAAACCATTCTCCCCCACAGCCAATCTGACCAGTATAAGGGTAGTGGTGCAGAAAGCAGCTGAGGACAATCAAATTTTACATCAGATGGATGTGAAAACAGCAGTGTTGGGCAAGTTACTTTTAAAAAGTAACTAGTTACAGTTACTAGTTACTTCTTCCAAAAAGTAACTAAATTACTTACTCAGTTACAAATTTTAAAAGTAACTAGTTACTTCAGAAAGTAACTATTGCGTTACTTTCAAGTAATTTTTTTTACATAAACAACATACACAAATCTAAACAATTTGAATGTTGCTGTGGGACAAAGTGAGACTAGCCTCCAATCAAATGCCATGTATGTAGATATTATTATAATTACTATGTTTATATAGTGGATCATACAAATACAATAGATGTTTTGGAACTTTTGATATCATGTATTGCCCCTCAACAGGCCACAACTGGGCAACCTTAAATTATGCTTGTTAAGCACTATACCAAAAATAAATAAATAGTCCTTAAACTACCTCCACGCACTCACCTAGGGCCAACTTTCTTTAGGCAACTAAACTGGCTTCCGGTCAATAAAAGGGTAATTCACATCAAATTAGGTCTCACACACAAGATAGTTCAAAATACAGGTCCGAAATATCTATCTAATTATTTTAATCGATTCCGTGACAATCATTCATACTCTACTAGAAGGAGCAGTACGGATTTTATTCTGCCAAGATTTAACTCCCTAATGGGCACAAATACATTTTTATATTCTGCAGCACTGGAGTGGAACAAGCTTCCAGTGGCCCTGAAAAACATCGAAGAGGGGGGAAGTTTTAGACGTGCCACAAAGAAATGGCTAGCCAGTGAAGCATAGAATAGCCATAGGAAGGAGAGGGTAGGAAGTGCTTTTTTTTGTATGGGGTTGCTATTATGTTTTATTCTGTTTTTTATTATGATGATCTTTGTTTTATTATGATGCTCTATGTTTTATTATGATGCTCTATGTTTTATTATGATGCTCTGTGTTTTTATTATGATGCTCTGTTTTAGTATGTTTTATTATGATGCTCTATGTTTTATGATGTCTGTCCATGTCCAAAATCAGGGACCATGATGGAAATAAGTGCTTGCACTTTCTCATGTTTTTATCCCTTGGATGCTGTCTTTTACTCCACAATAAAAATCAATCAATCAATCAATCAATCTCTCTCTCTCTCTCTCTCTCTCTCTCTCTCTCTCTCTCTCTCTCTCTTT
>NW_028173265.1:7500-22370 GCF_963971535.1 Notolepis coatsorum | reverse complement strand
AAGAATATGTTGTCTGTATGAAAAAGAAAAGAAAAAAATGTATATATATATATTTTATTTTTTTGGGGGGGGGGGGGGGGGGGGGGGGGCTCGCGTTTAAATCTCGCACAGGGCCTCACATTTCCCCCAGGCGGCCCTGTATATATATATAGATTGACCTCTGTGTAAATTGACACATTCATGGGGGAGCACATCTATATTATTGGCCTTATCATTTGATTCCTAGTGTTGTCTGTTTGTCAATTTTATACTTACCTTGTTTGTTCCCCCTTTACCTTTTCCCCTACTTGTGTTGCTGTGGGTTTCAATCCCCATTATTATAATAAATACCATTTACCTTTTGAAAAACGCTTTGTATTGTTTCTTGCCTGCCGGGACCTGTGCTTAAAGCACCGACTCGATGGGCTGGTTTTCATGTACAGCCCGCTACAGCTATATTCTATATGGTCATCAGACCTTTGTACATGACAGTCATCAAAGAGAAGCTGCCTATTCTCGGTCTCGTAACGAACTTCCCACCACAGTTAGGACAGCCGAATCCCGACCAATCTTCCGCCGTCGACTAAAGACACACTTCTTCAATCAATATCTGAAATTTAAAAAAATCAATAAAGAAATACCTAACTAACCTTACTGTCATGCACTTGTCCTAATACTAACCTACATGTTAGCACTCAACACTTTGATGAACATTGTTACTCAGCTGATAGAGTTGTACCCTGTATATCTTCCTGTACATTACAATTTTAGTATAGGTATATCTTCCTGGACATTTACATTTTTACATTTTACTGGACATTTTACTGTATATTACTGTATATTTTAGAATGTATATACATATTTCAGAATGTATATCTCTGACTGCATATTTCTAGTTGTATTCTTATTCCTATTCTCATTTTAGATTTTTGACCAACTGAATGTTCATTGTGAGCGATCTGCGGTGCTGAATTTCCCTCAGGATCGATAACGTACTTCTATTCTATTCTATTCTAAGATCTGTCTACAATAATAATCGAAGTCAGGAAGTGTGCAGCGACGCTCTGTGGAGAGTAACTGAGCAATTAGAGCAAGTGTGTTCTTTCATTCTCAGTCAGAAACTTAAATCTTAAATCTGAATCTGCCACACCCTCACACTCACATAGACACAGCCACTGTGTTCAAGTTTCAAGTTCAAGTTCAAGTTTCTTTAATAGTTGTCATACAGAAGTACAGAATACTTTTATACAAAATGCTTCTTACTGTTACGATCCAGAGACTGTGCTAGACAAGATAAGTACGAAATAACATAGTATAGCATGTAAATTATAAGTAAAAAATTAGGTCACAGTGTTCAGTATAGATATATGTACAATGTTCGATGCAGAATAGACGTAACTGAGTTACCATATAATATACAATATACTATGTAGTGTACTCAATAAATCAATCAATAAATATAAAGTGTGTCTTGGTGATCTAAAGTGTGGAGAGTGGGTGCTGCAGTGTGTTTAAAGTGAGTGTGTGCGTGTGGATGTGTGTGCTGTGTGCATTTGATGGTTGTTGTATAGTGTTTATTGTTCGTTGAGCAGCCTGATGGCCTGGGGATAGAAGCTTCTTCTCCTCCCAGGTGAGATACCTATGGTAAAACATTTTAGATGCTTGGGTGTGGAAATATTTCCCACCATAAGACAAACGGTGAAGCACAATTACACAAAAATACAGAACAAAATCAAAGACGACCTGGACAGGTGGGCAAAACTTAAAAACTCAGTACAGGCAAGGGTATCAATAGTTAAGATGGATGTACTACCTAGAATCAACTTCATCAGTTCAATGCTACCGTTACCCCCTCCAGAGGGTTACTGGAAAAGATTACACTCCTCCACATACAAATTTATTTGGAATAACAAACCACCACGTATAAAAAGATCCACCGCACAGAGAAATAAAGCAGTTCCAGATTTTTTCCAATATTTTAAGGCGTACACATTAAGACCATTGACAATATGGTTTGATCCCCAAGCATTAGTATCCTGGAGAAAATTGGAAGAAAACATAGTAGCCCCACATAGACTGAAGGACATAGCACACACTAAACTACCAATCAAGCACTGTGAGCGGAAATTTGGCCCCATAATTACCCATGCGACCCGGGTATGGCGTGAAACACAAAAAAAATATCCTAACCCACAAAAATGGCACAATCACACTCCCTTATTCAATAACAATGCACTCTTAATTGAAAAACGTCCTATAAGATTCCCTATATGGGAAGAGCAAGGCATACACTCATTAGGGGATGTTTTTAACAACCAGGGTTTTTGTAGTTATGGAGAAATATGCACAAAATTTAATCTCACCGAGTCCACATGGCTTTTTTACATACAGTTACGGCTATGTTTGAAGTCTCACAGTGTTCCATTAGATATACCAGTTGAACACCACAGATACCACAAATTCTTCTATGAAAGAGAGACATCGAGAGGTTTTGTATCAGGTTTTTATTATCAATTACTAACGTCCTTGTATGAAACCCTCCAACTAGACTCTGTCTGGAGGAGGGATATACCAGACCTGGAAAGTGACTTTGATTGGCAAGGAGCATGGGCAAATGTCCGTCTTACATCAAGGAACCCGGACCATCAACAAATCAATCTTAACTATATTCACAGGACATACTTGACTCCTATAAGACTGAACAGAATGGGTCTTAAACAAGACTCAAAATGCTCCCAATGTACAAATGGAGACGAAGGGACATTTATGCACATGTATTGGGACTGCCCACCAGTTAAGGCATTCTGGAAAGATGTGACCCATCAATTATCAAAACTCGTATCTTGGAATATACCAGTACAACCCTCTGTATTACTATTGAATGATGTTTTTGAGTTTGCAGTAAATCCACAGCTAAAGAGATTGGTTTTATCGGGTATCACAGTAGCTAAAAAACTGATCGCATCACGCTGGTTTCAACCGGAAAAAATGTGCCGGAAGGTTTGGTTTCTTACATATCTCGATGTGATTTATCAAGAAATATCTACAGCAAGAATTCTGGGTCTCAACGAATCCAAAATGTCAATGTGGTTAGAAGTGGTGGAGAGAATAAAAGCTAGCTTATAATGGTAGTGTCTGGTTAGGAGTGAGGGATAATGGAGGTACTATCCAAGGAGGGGTCCGGCAGGGGGGGGTTCGAGCTGGAGCATATGTGTGTAGGGTTTTAGATAATAGGTATTAGGGGTATATCCTGTATAAGACATTGGTATAATTGGTAATTTCGTTGGATATACACTGTATACGGTAAAATATTATTATATACTTTTTTTTGTTTTCTGTTTCTGTACTTGCATGTCATTTTAGCCACCTTAATTGTTATTCATTATGCATTGTGTGTTGAGTACTGACTTTTAATAATTTTGTTTTGCAATAATAAAAAAAAAAAAAAAAAAAAAAAGCTTCTTCTGAGTCTTTCTGTGCTCGCCTTGAGACTCCGGTATCGCTTGCCTGACCGCAGCAGTTCAAAGAGGCAGTTGTTCGGGTGGCTGGAGTCCTTGATGATTCTCTTAGCCTTACCCCTGCACCGCTTGTTGTAAATGTTCTGGAGGGTGGGGAGCCCCCCTCCAATTGTGCGTTCGGCTGAACGTGTCACTCTTTGTAGTCTGCTTCGGTCTTGTGCGGTGCTATTCCCAAACCAGGAGGTGATGTTGCCAGTCAGGATGCTCTCTATTGTACATGAGTAGAAGTTCTTAAGGATCTTCTGACTGACTTGGAACTTCTTTAGGCGCCTGAGGAAGTAGAGGCGTTGTCGTGCCTTCTTCACAACACTGTCAATGTGTGTGGTCCATGTCAAGTCCTCGGATATGTGGGCTCCGAGGTACTTAAAGCTGTTCACTCTCTCAACCGGTGCCCCGTCGATGCTGAGGGGGCTGTGGTCCTTGACCCCCGACCTCCTGAAGTCCACAATCATCTCCTTTGTTTTGCTGACGTTCAGGGAGAGGCTGTTCTCCTGGCACCATCCCGCCAGGACCTTGACCTCTTCCAGGTAGGCCCTCTCGTCGTTTTCAGAGATCAGGCCCACCACTACTGTGTCGTCAGCAAATTTGATGATTGTGTTGTTACTCCGCTGAGCCACACAGTTGTGTGTGTACAGGGAGTAGAGGAGGGGACTCAGCCCTGGGGGGCCCCTATGTTGAGGGTGATGGATGAGGAGGTGCAGTTGCCTGCTCTCACCACCTGAAGTCTGCCCGTCAGGAAGTCCAAGACCCACTGGCAGAGGTCATAGTTCAAGCCCAGGTCCCTGAGCTTGGCTATGAGTTTGGAGGGGACTATGGTATTGAATGCCGAGCTGTAGGAACTGTCTATGTGTTATTGAACTGTCTGTGTGTTACTGAACTGTCTATGTGTTACTGAACTGTCTGTGTGTTACTGAACTGTCTATGTGTAACTGAACTGTCTGTGTGTTACTGAACTGTCTGTGTGTTATTGAACTGTCTGTGTGATACTGAACTGTCTTTGTGTTATTGAACTGTCTGTGTGTTACTGAACTGTCTGTGTGTTATTGAACTGTCTGTGTGTTACTGAACTGTCTGTGTGTTACTGAACTGTCTATGTGTTACTGAACTTTTTGTGTGATACTGAACTGTCTTTGTGATACTGAACTGTCTTTGTGTTACTGAACTGTCTGTGTGTTACTGAACTGTTTGTGTGATACTGAATTGTCTTTGTGTTACTGAACTGTTTGTGTGTTACTGAACTGTCTTTGTGTTACTGAACTGTCTGTGTGTTACTGAACTGTCTTTGTGTTACTGAACTGTTTGTGTGTTACTGAACTGTCTTTGTGTTACTGAACTGTCTGTGTGTTACTGAACTGTCTTTGTGTTACTGAACTGTCTGTGTGTTACTGAACTGTCTTTGTGTTACTGAACTGTCTGTGTGTTATTGAACTGTCTGTGTGTTACTGAACTGTCTGTGTGTTACTGAACTGTCTTTGTGTTACTGAACTGTCTGTGTGTTACTGAACTGTCTTTGTGTTACTGAACTGTCTGTGTGTTATTGAACTGTCTGTGTGTTACTGAACTGTCTGTGTGTTACTGAACTGTCTATGTGTTACTGAACTTTTTGTGTGATACTGAACTGTCTTTGTGATACTGAACTGTCTTTGTGTTACTGAACTGTCTGTGTGTTACTGAACTGTTTGTGTGATACTGAATTGTCTTTGTGTTACTGAACTGTTTGTGTGTTACTGAACTGTCTTTGTGTTACTGAACTGTCTGTGTGTTACTGAACTGTCTTTGTGTTACTGAACTGTTTGTGTGTTACTGAACTGTCTTTGTGTTACTGAACTGTCTGTGTGTTACTGAACTGTCTTTGTGTTACTGAACTGTCTGTGTGTTACTGAACTGTCTTTGTGTTACTGAACTGTCTGTGTGTTATTGAACTGTCTGTGTGTTATTGAACTGTCTGTGTGTTACTGAACTGTCTGTGTGTTACTGAACTGTCTGTGTGTTACTGAACTGTCTGTGTGTTACTGAACTTTTTGTGTGATACTGAACTGTCTTTGTGTTACTGAACTGTTTGTGTGTTACTGAACTGTCTTTGTGTTACTGAACTGTCTGTGTGTTACTGAACTGTATTTGTGTTACTGAACTGTCTGTGTTACTGAACTGTCTTTGTGTTACTGAACTGTTTGTGTGTTACTGAACTGTCTTTGTGTTACTGAACTGTTTGTGTGTTACTGAACTGTCTGTGTTACTGAACTGTCTTTGTGTTACTGAACTGTTTGTGTGTTACTGAACTGTCTGTGTTACTGAACTGTCTTTGTGTTACTGAACTGTTTGTGTGTTACTGAACTGTCTGTGTTACTGAACTGTCTTTGTGTTACTGAACTGTTTGTGTGTTACTGAACTGTCTGTGTTACTGAACTGTCTGTGTGAGTGTGAGGGTGGCATATTTAAGCTGTGAATACCGATTACCTCAATGTGCAAAAGGGGCAGAGCTCCTTGTAGACGAGGCAGAATTTCAGAGAATGTGCTTGTATAAAGTGCTGAAGGCATTTCGTGTTTATTTTTGGTACACAACATTTCTAGGGGTATTAAGGGGTGCTGAATCCAAATTTGCTGTATACCAAGCTCAAAAATGTCAAATAAGGCCTCAAAATTGAGAAATCCAACATGGCCGCCAGCACCAGGCCCTCTCTCCACAAAAACAGGTGCTAAACCCACAGTTTTTATTCTACTGACATGAAACTTTGCACAGAACATCTGCACCTATGGAGGAAGAGAGTAGGAATATAGCTGGGGTGCAACCATGAGTAACAGGGTGTTTTTGACTGTCTAACTGTAATCTTTGTATAGGTGAGGATAAAAAAAATGACATTTATTCAGTGTTTGCAGGAATACTACAGCAATTTGGTAATAACTGTACAGTGTTGGACACCAACATTAGAATCCCCCAAGTCTTAGCTTTCTTCAGGCACCAAGTTTATGCAAGTAGCTCTTATAGATCTGGATATATAAGCATTTTAATGTAAGCATGCTGTTTTAGGCGAATTTTCTAAAAATAAATGGTGGGGCTTAATGAGTTAAGTGTGACTACACAAGGTACAAACCTGAATTAAATGTGCTTTTGTAAGTTTTCTTACATACATCAACAAGGACGTAGTCACACCGGAGATTCAAGAATCCATACTTGGCGCAGAACACCTTGGACAGGCACAACTGAACATGTTTGTGGACAAACGTTTGTGTGAACCTCCAGATAGTGACCAGCACCTGAACCTGAAATCACCCATTCGAAAGAACAAAGCCAAGACATTTGCCTCTTTGTATGAAGTTGTGCAACTTTCCAAGAACAAGCAAAACACCATCAAAGTGGACAGGCAGATTCTACAAAGGCTCATCACAGCTTACAGAGCAGGTCGTAAGGTAGACCTTGACAATATCCTCCAGCATGAGCTCATGCCCATCACGCCATCTCTGGCCACAACTAACGGGAGTCTACATTCCACCAACAAGTCTGTGTTAGCAAATATACTGACGAAACAAGTTAAAACCCCTGCAGATCTTACCCTTCAGGGACCCAGCTGCCTGGTCATTGATGGCCAAGCTCTGGTAATGGCACTCGGAAAGCCACCTGACACTACAACATTTGGTGACTATGCCAACAAGTTCACTGACACCGTGTTGAAGATGGGAGCAAAATACCAGAGGGTAGATGTCGTCTTTGACAGATACCATGACCAATCCATCAAAACAGGCACAAGGGTGAAACGCAAACAGCGCCACAGACCAGTACGTCGTGAAATCAAAAACAAGTCTGTTCCACTTCCTGACGATTGGTCGAGCTTCATGGCCCTTGAAGACAACAAATCAGATATCGCTCAACTACTCTCAAACCACCTGATAGAACACAGCCCGGATGATGAACCTGTAGTTGTAGTATCAGAGAGGTTTACTGAAGCGACAACTGTCAAGTCAACAGATCCAGATCTTGAAGTCTCCTCTCTGAGTGCTGACCATGAGGAAGCTGATACACGTCTGATTTTCTCATCCAGGCTCCAGTGGAAACAATCGTCAGCGCGTGACACAGATGTGCTGCTTCTACTCTTGGCTCACTATGACAGAATCCGATGTACGCATCTCTACATGAAAGCTGGATCTCTACATCTCTACATCCACCTGCAAGACTGTATACTCTAGACTGTTTGTCGTTAACAGAATTGTGAACATAATGCCTATAACAGAGAGAAAAAAAGGAATGAAGGAACAGAATAAATCACTGTAAGGACAATTGTATCATGTGTTCGAATATACTTGTACGGGAGCTGGCTATAATCTTTTAATTATCTTCTACTCTATTCTATTCAGGAAGAGTCACATGGCATGTATCGAAGCATGCAACTGTAATAAAGTCAACACCTGCCGGAACACTGAGGAAGAGTGTGAATAAGCTGTCACTGTAAGGATTACTGTAACAAGTATTCAAACGTACAGAGGAAGATTCCGGTAAAAAGCGGGAAGGTGGAATAGCTTTCATGTTGAACAACAATTGGTGTGATCCAGGCAACGTGAAAGAGCTTTCAAACCACTGCTCCCCAAACCTGGAGTATATATCCATCAAGTGCCAGCCATTCTTTCTCCCGAGAGAATTAACGTCGGTCATTCTGATCGGAGTGTATATTCCACCACAAGCAAACACAGGCGACGCGCTCTCCAAGCTCCACAACGAGGTAAACAAGCTCCAAGCAGCTAACGTTGACGCTGCTATTGTGGTTGTGGGTGATTTCAATAGCGCTAATCTGAGAAAAGTGCTGCCAAAATTCTACCAGCATGTGACTTCTTCTACCAGAGGCGGGAATATTTTAGACCATTGCTACTCGCAATTTAAGAGCGGTTAAAAATCACATGCTGCCAGTCCTTTCGGCAAGTCAGATCACGATGCCATCTTTCTTGTACCGCAGTATAAACAAAGTCTCAAGCGCATAGTATCGCGAGAGGTGAAGCGCTGGACGGTGGCCTCGGAGGAGACGCTCCAAGCTGCACTAGAATGTACAGACTGGGGGGTGTTCCGCGATAACACAGATAATATTAATGACTACACGGAAACAGTGCTGGACTTTGTTTGTACTTTGGTAGAAGAAACAATCCCCTCTACCACAATTAGAGTTTACCCAAACCAAAAGCCCTGGGTAGACAAATCCGTCCGTGAAGCTCTGAAGGCGCGCACCTCAGCATACAACGCCAGGCTTGTGACAACATGGCAACAACAACATGGCAACATGAATGACCACAAGGTGGTGAGATACAATGTTAGGAGGACAGTAATAGAAGCAAAAAGGCGCTACAGGGATTCAATTGAACTTCAATAACAGCACCAGCCTACAAACCACTGCAATGGAGGAGGGGGGGGGGGGCGCTGCTGATGGAGACTCAGTGTTCAGGATAACAGAACATGAGGTGAGGAGGACGTTTAAGAAAGTGAATATCAGGAAGGCAGCAGGTCCGGACGGTATCCCCGGCCGCGTCCTAAAAGTCTGTGCCGACCAACTGGCCCCGGTATTCACTGACATATTTAACCTGTCCTTAGAACAGGCTGTCATCCCCACCTGTCTGAAGAAGTCCACCATTATCCCTGTACCCAAAAAATCCAAGCCAGCTTGCCTCAACGACTACCGCCCTGTAGCTCTCACCTCCATAGCCATGAAGTGCTTTGAGAAGCTAGTGAAGGGCTACATCTGTTCCTCCCTCCCCATCAACCTGGACCCCCTGCAATTTGCATACCGCCCCAACAGGTCCACGGAGGACGCCATAGCCCATGTGCTGCACACAGCAGCATCACACCTGGACAAGAGGCAGGGGAACTATGTGAGAATGCTATTCATCGACTACAGCTCAGCATTCAATACCATAGTCCCCTCCAAACTCATAGCCAAGCTCAGGGACCTGGGCTTGAACTATGACCTCTGCCAGTGGGTCTTGGACTTCCTGACGGGCAGACCCCAGGTGGTGAGAGCAGGCAACTGCACCTCCTCATCCAGCACTCTCAACATAGGGGCCCCCCAGGGCTGTGTCCTGAGTCCCCTCCTCCACTCCCTGTACACACATGACTGTGTGGCACAGCGGAACAACAACACAATCATCAAATTTGCTCACGACACAGTAGTGGTGGGCCTGATCTCTGCAAACGATGAGAGGGCCTACCTGGAAGAGGTTAAGGTTCTAGCGGGATGGTGTCAAGAGAACAGCCTCTCCCTGAACATCAGCAAAACAAAGGAGATGATTGTGGACTTTAGGAGGTCGGGGTCAGGGACTACAGCCCCCTCAGCATCGACGGGGCACCGGTTGAGAGAGTGAACAGTTTTAAGTACCTCGGAGTCCACATATCCGAGGACTTGACATGGACCACACACATTGACAGTGTTATCAAGAAGGCACGACAATGCCTCTACTTCCTTAGGCGCTTAAGGAAGTTCAACGTGAGTCAGAAGATCCTCAAGAACTTCTACTCATGCACAATAGAGAGCATCCTGACTGGCAATATCACCTCCTGGTTTGGGAATAACACTGCACAAGACCGCAGCAGACTACTACAGAGAGTGGCCCGTTCAGCCGAACGCACAATTGAAGGTGGGCTTCCCACTCTCCAAGACATTTACAACAAGCGGTGCATGGGCAAGGCTAAGAGAATAATCAAAGACTCCAGCCACTCAAACAACTGCCTCTTTGAACTGCTGCGATCAGGCAAGCGATACCGGAGTCTCCATGGCAAGCACAGAGAGACTCAGAAGGTGCTTCTATCCCCAGGCCATCAGGATGCTCAATGAATGAACAATGAACAATAAGCAAACCATCAACACACCCACAGCGCACATACACTCACTTAAATAAACAACACACTGTAGCACCCACTTTACCACGTTAGACACACTTTACACTTTATATTTATATTATTGGTAAGGAAATTGCACATCATTCTCATTCCTTATTGCACCTCACCACTACAAGGTGGCACCACAAGCTAAGCTATACCTCACCATTTTTGTACCAGCTGTACATACTGTATATAAACACTGACTGAACAATTGTTGTTTACACTTGTTTACGTACTTGACTTCTTGACTTTCTATTTTATACTTATTATACTTATTTTATACTATCTTGTTATTATCTAGCACTCTCAGGAGCAACACAGAAAGAAACATTTCATGCAAAGTATTCTGTATTCTGTATGACAACTAATAAAGAAACTTGAACATTCACTTATATTGATATGGTAAAATAATCTTTTTATTTTATTATATTAGAATCTATTCTATTCTATTCAGGAAAAGTGGCATTAGATGAATCATGCAACTGCAAGACACCTGCGACACCTGCCTGAATACGATTGATGACTGACAATAAATTACTGTACCTAAGCTACTGTACGCATATTAAGGACTATCTAATTTGCATAAATGACATGTTGATTAAAAAAATTCAAGAGAAAAGAGTTTGATGAATAAATCCATGGCCTGGGATCATCCTGCTTTTCTTTCTTATTTGGTTGATGAGTTATGCATCAATAACGACCACCGTTTCTGCTATAAATATGAGTTTCAAGCAACATTTTCACAACTGATCTAAAATCAAGATATGATTTTAAATTCCTCATGTATGCAAACATATAAAAACACATTTCATTCATGTTTCTACCTTGTTTAGTCAAAAAGATATGCACTTAAATAGACTTCAGCCTGGCGCTGGCGGCCATGTTGGATTTCTCAATTTTGAGGCCTTATTTGACATTTTTGAGCTTGGTATACGGCAGATTTGGATTCAGCACCCCTTAATACCCCTAGAAATGTTGTGTACCAAAAATAAACACGAAATGCCTTCAGGGTTATGATTTTCTGAAAATTGACCCTGTCTATTGGGCTAATTAGCTTGACCCAGCCACCCCCACACCACACATCTCTACTGAGACACACACACACACACACACGCACACACACACACACACACACACACACACACACACACACAACACACACACACACCCCACACCACACATCTCTACTGAGACACACACACACACACACACACACACACACACACACACACACACACACACACACACACACACACACACACACCACACATCTCTACTGAGACCAGTGATGCCACTAACGCGTTACTAAGTAACACGTTACAGTAATCTGATTACTTTTCCCCGAAAATAGTAATCTAACGCGTTCATCTTTAAAAGCCAGTAATCTGATTGCAGTTACTTGTCCAAGTGGCTGTGCGTTACTATTTCGTTACTATCTCATCATAAATTCATAATGCAGACGGAATGCAGTATTTTATTTCCTTTTAGACAGTCAAAAATACGCTTGGAGCTGTATTTCCTTGTATTGGGGGAGTGACGTCACAGCACGCAACCTCAAGTTGTTCCATGCTGGTGGGCGCGGCTGTTATTGTTGTGACAGATGGGTCTCCGTGAACGCGAACACTGCTGTTGAGCGAAAGTCATTGCTCTTTGCTACGAGGGACCGGAGCTCATCCATTTTATTGCAGAGAGAGTTCACGTTTGAGAGGAATATACCCGGGAGAGGAGGACGAGATCCTCTCCGGCGGAGGCGAGCCAGGGAGCCAGCCCTTTTGCCGCGCTGCCGCCTGACCCACTTCACAGCCTGGATGAAGACCGCGGTTCCCCTCACGAGCACATCCAACAGATCCGTGGAGCGGGTGAGTAGTAGTAGTAGAAAGTGATGCCGTCCTTTTTCCAGCACATCGCTTGCTCCACCAGAGGGAAGAACACACTCGACCACTGCTATTCCCCGTTCAAAGCGGGTTACAAGGCAGTAGCCGCTCCGCCATTAACGGGGTCCACAAGCTCGAGCGATCATGACTCCATCTTGCTATTTCCGGCATATCAACAGAGATCACGTGACGCCGTCGTGTCACGTGAGACTAAGAAGTGGACCGACGAATCAGAGGCCACGCTCAAGGACGTGCTTGCAGACACGGATTGGGATATGTTCATAGGAAGCGCCAGTGACGTCAGTGAACTAGCAGACATAGTGGTGTGCTACATAACAACAATAGCTGATGGTATTGTCCTCAGGAAAACGGTGCGGATTTTCCCAAACCAGAAACCGTGGGTGGATAGCACTATTAGAGCAGCTCTGAACTCTCGTACCACCGCCTACAACCTGGGTAGAGAGTCAGGAAACATGGAGGAGTATAAGGCCTCAGTCTATACTCTACGCAAAGCAGTCAAACTTGCTAAGAGGACATATGCTGACAAACTGGAGACACAAATGGCACAAAACGACACAAGAGGATTATGGCAGGGACTGAAGTCAATAACTGACTATAAAGTCAGCGCCCCGTCAATGGGGAGCGACGACGCCTCCCTCGCGGACAAGCTCAACACCTTCTACGCTCGGTTTGGTGTAGACAGTGGCGCTGCTGGCTCTCCGGCTAGTGACGTCACTGGCGCGCCGGCTGTTGTGGAGGGGGGGGGGGGCAACCGCGAGGGGGGGGGGACGCTCTCTCGTTGTCGGAACACAGTGTGAGAAGAGCATTTATGCAGGTGAACACCAGGAAGGCTGCTGGCCCAGATGGCACAACAGGACGTATACTCAAGACCTGTGCCAACCAGCTGGCCCCTGTGTTCACCGCCATATTTAATCAATCACTGGCGGAGTCAGTGGTCCCTGCCTGCTTCAAGAGGTCTACCATCATCCCTGTGCCGAAGAAACCCTCCCCAGCATGTCCAAATGACTACAGACCGGTGGCACTCACCTCTGTGGTCATGAAATGTTTCGAGAGGCTGGTCAAGGACCACATTTGTGCCTCCCTCCCCAGTGATATGGACCCTATGCAATTTGCATACAGGACAAACAGGTCCACCGACGACGCGGTCTCCCAGGTACTGCACAGCACCCTCTCGCACCTTGACCGTCAGAAGGGGGGCTATGTGAGACTGTTGTTCATTGACTACAGCTCAGCGTTCAACACCATAGTCCCCACCAGACTGGTGGACAAGCTGATCGAGCTAGGTCTGAGCTCCGCCCTGAGCGCCTGGGTACTGGACTTTCTGAGCGAAAGACCCCAGGCGGTCAGGGTGGGGGGTCAGACCTCCAACACCATCACCCTGAGCATCGGGTCCCCCCAGGGCTGTGTTCTGAGCCCCCTGCTGTACTCACTCTACACACACGACTGTGTGGCCAAGTTCAGCTCCAACTCCATAGTGAAGTTCGCAGATGACACGGTGGTGGTGGGGCTGATCTCGGACAACGACGAGAAGGCCTACCGGGAGGAGGTGGAGGTACTGGAACGCTGGTGCCAGGACAACAGCCTGCTCCTGAACATTGGCAAAACCAAGGAACTGATCGTGGATTATAGGAGAGGACAGCAGGAGACACACACACCACTGATGATAAACGGGGCTACCGTGGACAGGGTGAGCAGCTTCAAGTACCTGGGGGTCCACATCTCAGAGGACCTGACATGGTCAACACACATAGGCACAGTAGTAAAGAAGGCGAAACAGCGTCTCTACCACCTGAGACAGTTAAGGAAGTTCAGAGTATCGGGGAAGATACTCCAGTCCTTCTACTCAGGAGCTGTAGAGAGCATCCTGACCGGAAACATCACTGCCTGGTATGGAAACAGCACGGCACAGGACAAGAAGGCCCTACAGAAAGTGGTGCGCTCAGCCGAGCGTACCACGGGTATTGCACTACCCCCCCTGCAGGTTCTATACAACAAGAGGTGCAAATCCAGAGCCTGCAGGATAATGAAAGACCCTCACCACCCCAATAACAGCCTGTTTCAGCTGCTGAGGTCAGGCAGACGCCTGCAAATCCCAGCTACTAGGACAGAGCGGCTTAGGCTCAGCTTCTTCCCCCAGGCCATCAGAGCCATGAACAATGTACATTGAGTGCTCAGAACATTGAACTGTCCACACACAAGCACACATGAACACACACACGGCACGCACACTGTGCACGCTCACACACGAGCAGCCACTTAACACTTTAACATGAGCGGGCACACACTCATGTCGCACACACGCACACTTATGGCCAAAGGAAAGGACACTTTAAATTAGAATAACAGGAACAGTGTATTGCACTACCAAAGCTAACTAGCATGTCACACATGCGCTGTAAATAACTATGTACAGATACCGAGATGTCACTCCATGTTACCTGCTATCTGTTACTGCACAATGTTGTTTCTTCTTTTGATTCTATTATATGTACCACTGTATTGCACATCGCTGCGGGCAAGACCACCCGCATTTCATTGTATACCTGTATGCCGTGACAATTAAAACTCTTGACTTGACTTGACTTGACTTGAGGGAAAATGTCAAGTGGGATTGATTTCCCAATG